>NW_006203607.1:2269291-2294852 GCF_000334495.1 Tupaia belangeri chinensis | reverse complement strand
CCGCTGCCTTCCTTGGCAGCCAGCACATCAGTCCAGTCTTTGCCTCTGCCGTTTCTTCCTCTGCCTAATCTCTCTTGGCTTGTCCCTCACAAGGACACTTGTGATTGCATTTGGAGTCACTCAGATAATCTAGGATAATCGCTCTATCTCATGATCTTTAATCATATCTGCCAAGATCCTATTTCCAAATAAAATATTTACAGATTCCAGAGATTAGAACTAGATGTTTGCAGAGGTTGTCATTGATTTTACCATGTCCCCACACATTAAGCACTTCTTCTCTTTATTTCTGAACTGATTCTTCTCTGCACTGGTTAAGGCATCAGCCGTTTCTCCGAGGAACTCGTTTCTTTTCGATGTAGAATGATATATGTGAGTCAAGACGCGGGTGCTAGGTGTGCTCATGGCGACTGGGGTCATCTTTTAGGTCTTTTCAGTAGGACTAGGAAACAGGGCATCGAGTAGGAACAATATGTCTGAATACGCACACTTATTTTAAAGTATTTTATTTATTTATTTTAATTCGACCAGAGAGGGACAGAGTGAGAGAGAGCAAGAGAGACAGAAAGTGAGAAAACAAGTCACCAGGTCCAGGACTCAAACCATGGTCAGCCATGTGGGAGTCCAACGCCTTAACCGCTATGCCACCTGCTGGCCCCAGAATACACGCACATATAAACATACGTATTACACAAGTTCTGAAGCATAGAGGAGACAGTTCAGACCGGCTCACAACAGCTGATTGTTAACTATGCAGGACATCCGTGAGCAGCTATTACACCATTAGTTCAAAATCAGCCATGCTGGGGATATGTACACCATGGAAACCAGCAAATGACACAAATCAGGTTTTGTTTTCTTACTAGAAAGCCACTTGACCACCACATGACTACAAATTGGGTTGTCAGAAAAGTCATGATGTATTTTTTCTGTTTTTCAGAAGTCATTTATTTATATAAAGAGCAAAGATCCATCACTGATATATTGTCCGTTTTGTTTGATAACCTTTTGCCATCTTTCAGTGCGCTTCGTAATTCCTCATTCATAGCACGACCCGTCTTGGCAGAAAGCTGAACACGGTGCTGATTTACAGCCTCGTTTGAATTGAACGTTATACCATGCGAGAAGTTATGAAGAGAGTGAGACAAGTGGAAGTCTGATGGTGCGAGGTCAGGCGAGCACGGTGGGTGTGGCGGCATGGCCCATCCAGGCTCCAGTCAGTTTTGACGGGTGATCAAACTTGCGTGTGGTCTCACATGGTCCTGATGGAACACAACTCCTTTGTGATCAACGAGCTTTGGCCATTTCTGGACGATGGCTTCGTTCAAGGTGTCCAGCTGCCGACAGTACACGTTCAAATTGATCGTTTGGTTCCTTGGTAGAAGCTTGAAAAACACACCTCCTTTAAAATGCCACCACATGGAGCATATCCTTCCTCTGATGAATGTCTGCTTTCAAGGTCGTTTGAGGCGAATCATCACATTGGGGCCAAGACTGTTTGCACGCCACATTTTTGTAAACCATTCGCTTCTCGTTACTAGTTATTAGTCACTTCAAAAAAGGATCATTTTCTAGTACCAGCAGTTAGCGTAATGGCTATGTCGCTGGACTCCCATGTAGTCGACCACGGTTCGAGTCCTGGACCCGGTGGCTTAAAACTCACGCCGGGCATGTGTGCACGCTTGCCCAAGATCCCGAGAGGAGGATAGAGGAGAAGGGATTGCGGCGTGACCATCCCCCCTGGGGGGTGATTTCTCACTTTCTGTCTCTCTGTCTCTCTCTGTCTTCTGGTGAGCGCAAGCGCCGTGTAGCAAAAAAACCTCTCCAAAAAAAAAAAAGGATCAGTTTCCTCAAGTGAAATAAGCACATCACAGATGTTTATATGCGCCGTCAAGTGAACTTTGAGTTTATGAGGAGCCCAAATATCAAGCTTCCTTACGTATCCCAGTTCCTCAGGTGGTTGTGAACACTTGAATGATGGATGGTCAATGTTCCTGCAATCTCTCGTGTCGTGGGTTTGGCTCCATCAATGCCTTTATTTCGTTGTCATCAACCTCAGTGGGCCTCCCTGACAGAGGCAAATGCTTGAGATCAGAATCACCAGCATGGGGTTTCATGAACCATCGGTGGTACCGACGTTCTTGGAGAGTATTGTCACTGTAAACTACACAATTTTTACACGTTCGACTGGCATTCTTCCCTGTACAGAAGTAAAATGGTAAAAGATGGCAAAAAGGCACAGTTTAGATTTCCATCTCCTACTTGTAAAAATTTCTAAAACTTATCCAAGTCGCTCAATTTTTTTAATAACGAAGCTCGAACTGTCAGCTGTCCAATGGCATTGCAATAACATAGTTGAGTGACTCTAGTACTTCCAAAAACCAACTAGCGCCATCTTGCAAAAATGTGTCACGACTTTTCCAACAACCCAATATAAAGGATATTTCAAAGGATTCTGATGAAGAGATGCTTAGGGCAAGGCATGTGGGAAGGCGCGTGGGTCTTCTATGCCCTCGCTGGGCCTGCCATCCTCCAGGCACCCCCTTGCATTCAGCTATCCCAAAGCTCTTGGAACCCTGAGGACATCATTACATAGTCACAAACCGATCATATATCGGGTGGGGAAACCCAGTAAGGTCTATCTGTTCAGATTCTCAGTCACCCTGTGCACCATTTCTTCCTCTGGATATAGGGTAGAAGGCTTCTGGAATGAAGGTCTTAAAGATAGGAAGACTTGTGTTTCTGTGATCTGCCTTGGGTCTAGTTTCCATGGTCTGTGTTAGGAGAAAAAAGAAGAGGTGAAAGGAGGGCAGGAGGAGATCAGTCTATCCCTACCTTTAGATCTCTGGAGCTGTTTCTGACCACTTCAAAGCCAAGGACAAAAAAGGTTGAGTATTTATGAGCCAGAAACTGTAAATTAAAACAAATATATATGTGCAATATATGTGCATACACACATGTATATATCACAATATCATAAGTCATCAGTTTTTTTTTTTGAGAGGTTTTTGCTATAGGGCGCGTACACTCACCAGACAGAGAGAGACAGAGAGACAGAAAGCGAGAAATCACCCCCCAGGGGGGATGGTCACGCTGCAATCCCTTCTCCTCCATTCTCCTCTCGGGATCTTGGGCACGCACGCACACACGCCCGGCGTGAGTTTTAAGCCACCGGGTCCAGGACACAAACAGCGGTCGACTACGTGGGAGTCCAGCGACATAGCCATTACGCTAACTGCTGGTTCCCCATAAGTCATCAGTTTGATTCATCCACATGGGTGTGTTAAAGAAAGACTTGCCAGGGCCCAGCAGGTAGCCTTATGGTTAAGGCACTGGACTACCACATGGCTGACTGTGGTACGAATCCCAGACCTGGCAGTTTGCTTTCTTTCCCTTTCTCTTTTCCTCTGTCTCTCTCTGGTCAAATTAAATGATGATGATGACGGTAACAACAAACACAATTAAGTAAATAATTTTTTAAAAAAGATAGATTTGCCAGATAAAATACAGGATAGGATGCCAGGTAAGTCTGAATTTGGGACATACTTACACTAAAAAATGATTGGTTATTTATCTGAACTGTACAAATTTAACTGGATATCCTATGTTTGCATTTGCTAAATCTGGCAATCCTATTTAGAATTACAAACAAGCTTCCTTTATTCTTTCTAATCAGCTGCTGGGACAACTTAAACACTATAACTCAAGCCTGTCAGTCAAGCCTTCCCCACATACACTGGGTTCCTCGTTCGTCCTATGCCAAGACCTTGCCGACCCCACACCTCTGTTCAGAAGGTCCAGGGCATTTCCTTCTCCACTCTTAGTCTGTGCAGGCTCTCCTCCACCCTTGACCAACATGTACTCTTTGTTTTTTGTTGGTTTTTTTTTTTTTTTTTTTGAGAGATTTTTGCTATAGGGCACATGCACTCACCAGAGAGACAGAAGTGAGAAATCATCCCCAGAGGGAATGGCCACACCGCAATCCCCTCTTCTCCATTCTCCTCTCAGGATTTTGGGCACGTGCACACATGTGCCCGGCTTGAGTTTCAAGCAGTTAGGTCCCGGACTCATCCGGTCGGCCACATGGAAGTCCAGCGCCTTAACAACTGTGCAGCCTGCTGGCCCCACACACACTCTTTTTGCTCCCCTCCAAACAACTCTCGGAGTTGCAGACAGTAGCCCCCAGCTTTGTATACAACTATAGAATGTGATTTGTTAATTATGTTTCGTGGATTTTTGTATTGGAATAGTCACAAAAAGAGATGAGGTAGCCTCATTGATCCTCGAAGAGGCTTCACCTAATTAGATGCTGCTGTGGGATGAAGAATTTTCTCCCCCAGTCCAGGGACCCAAAGTAGATCTGACCCTTTGCCACTCAACAAAACACAGAGCAAAACTGCTGATGAGAGGAAAGACAAAAAAAGAATTTATTATACTGTGGCCAGCTGAGAAGATGTGGAAGAACATCTTACTAGTCCACTAACTTACAGGTTATAGAGGAATGGGACGCTTTTCAGCGATGACTATCTATAGGAAAGCACAGATCAGGTTGCTCTTTAGCTGGGGGGCACAGCCTAGTTAGTGATTAGTCTGTGAGACAGGAGCTTCAATCTTAGCTAGTGGACGAGATCAAATGACTTACCTTCAAGACAGAAGTTTCTGCTTGTAATTGGGGCAGAATATCCCTCAGTGTTTCAAGTTCCAGGTTGGCCATTTGTCTCCTTTGAGTTCCTATTAGAGATCTGAAACAATAGTATTAGGCTGAGAGAGAAACACTTTTTGATTTAACAAGATGGCGTCAGTCTGGCTAAGTAAGGTAGACCCCTGTTACAATGCCAGTAGTCTGAATATCTGTAGCATTTTTTTCATTCCACTACCATTGTTCTTACTTTTTTTACATTCAAAACTGTTTAATATGTTTTCTTGTAAAATTATGTCCAGAGTAGAATGTTAAGGGTTTGTGTGTGTGTGTGTGTGTTGTGTTGTTTCGTTTTTATTTTACTTTATTTATTTATTTTTAAAAAATAATTAGGGGCTGGCAAGTGGCGTGATGGTTGAGGGCGCTGGACTCCCACATGGCGACCACAGTTCGAGTCCTGGGCTGGTGGCTTGCTTTCTCACTTTCTCCCTCTCTGTCCCGCTCTGGTCAAATTAAAATAAATAAATAAATAAAGTTAAATAAAATAATTCTTTAAAAAATAATTATTATTTAATTTATTTATCACATGAGTTTTGGCCAGAGAAAGAGAGGGAGAGTTAGAAAGCAAGCTGCCAGGTCCAGGACTTGAACCGCGGTAGCCCATGTGGGAATTCTAGCGCCTTGACCACCATGCCACCTGCTGACCCTGTTTTGATTTCTAAAGCAAAGGGGGCCGGCCAGCAGGTGGAGTGGTGGCTTAGGGATTAGACTCCCATGTGACCAACAGCAGTTTGGGTTCCGGACCCAGTGCTTGAAAGTCATGCTGGGCACTTGTGCTTGCATGCCCAAAATCCCAGGAGGAGAAGAGAAAAGAAGGGACTGAGGTATGGCCACCCCTTCTTGGGGTGATTTCTCACTTTCCCTCTCTGGCAAGCCCATGTAAAAAAAACAAAAAAAAAAAAAAAAAAAAAAAAAAAAAAGAAAAAGAAACAAACAAACAAAAACAAAAACCTGCAAAGAAGAGAAGCGGAGTAAAGATACCGTCTACTGAGCTGACCCCGTACTGCCCTGTGTCACAGTGGTCTGGCACTGCGCACAGAAAGCTGGGCCTCACGTGGTTGACAGCAGCTCCAATTCCCACTCTACTGGCTTGAGAAACATGCTGGGATTCTGTCCCTCTCTCTGGCTAGTATGTACACCATGTGTAATCATCAAATCTGGGTAATTAGTATAGCCATCTACTATCCATTCTTTTGAACAGATGCAAAACCAAATTTTATTTAGAACACCTCATTTTTTGACTATGAATCATTCGTATTTATATTTAGTAAATGAACAAATACCATTATGCCAAAACCTGTTTATATTTAAGGAATACAGTAATGAAGTTGACAAAATGTACTCATCTTAAAACAAAAACAAAAAACAAAAAACCCATTGAGACCAGGAGTAGAAGTCGTTTTCCAATCCACAGGAGGGCGGCGCCTGCTGCACAATCGACCGTAGCAAAAGAGCTCACCGCCATGAATACTTAGACCATGTAGGTACTTGGCCAACTCCAGGCCTAAGAGAAACACAA
Organism: Tupaia belangeri chinensis; assembly: GCF_000334495.1. Taxonomy (NCBI): domain Eukaryota; kingdom Metazoa; phylum Chordata; class Mammalia; order Scandentia; family Tupaiidae; genus Tupaia; species Tupaia belangeri. Next base: position 2,288,634 of record NW_006203607.1, on the reverse strand, counting down.
GCCACACAAAACCAAACTGAAAGGAATACATGTTTTCCCCAATATTGCATTATTTTTGTCCCTGTGGGTCTACTGGCATTTTCTTTATCAGCCATTTTTGTTTTAAAATTCTGAACTTTTTTCCCTTCTTCAACCTGAACCTCAGGTGTCATCGCTCTCCGGCCTCTGCTACTGAATATTATCTGATTTTTCTGTTTGTGTGCAAAACTGTTTGTTTCGTTTTGTTTTTTTTTTTTTCCTTAACAGATGTTCCTTGAGTGTTTTGTCTTTTTTGTGCTGTGAATGTGGACTGGGTCCTCTGACTTGGGCCAGTTGCAGATCCAGGGGCACTGTTGGGGTGCTCATCGCAGTCTGCAGTCATGAGGGCGTCTCGCGTGAGGAACCCTCTGACTCCCTCAGCCCTCTGCCGCAGATTTTTTTTTAACACAGAACCAAATTTTATTTAGAACACCTCATCCCTGGCGCATGCCTCAGGGATTTGTCTTTTGTACAGATTTTTAAAAACCAAGTACATATTTAATTATTCAAGAATGTTTCCTATTTCATATTCCGCAAGGCTCACCCACATGTGAAGCATCAGGAGTCATATCTGGAAAGCTTCCTAAGTGCTCTAGGCTCTTGTGTGCCAGTGATCCAGGGCTGGACAAGCTGCAGGTAGACTGTGGCATCAACACTCCGCTGGGGTGCTGTCTCTGTCTTTCTGTCTCTCTTACTCATAGAAAAAAATAAATTTTAAAAAAAGAACATTTCATTTTTTTTAGATGAGAAATTATTTGCTTCTGTGTGTCTCTTCCTCACTAGACAGTATACAGCTGCTGCAGGTCAGGGACTCTGTCTATTTTCTGTTTTTTAAATTATTTAATTTAATTTAATTTATTCATTCACTTATTTTAATTTGACCAGAGAGAGACAGAGAGAGAGAGGGAAAGTGAGAAAGCAAGCCACCAGGTTTGAGACTCAAACCATGGTCGGCCACATGGGAGTGTCCAGCACCTTAACCACCACACCACCTGCTGGTCCCCTATTTTCTTTTTGATTATTGCCAGAGAGAGCGAGATGGACAGATAGAGAAGGAGAGGAAAAAGTACTCCCCAATGAGTCATGGTCACATCAGAACCCTTTCTTCTCCATTTCTGCCAGGAGTTTGGGAAGGCATGTTTTTCAAGCCATTGCGGCTAGGATTCAAACTGCCGTTGGCCAAGCGAGATCTGATTCCCTTAACTGGTAGGCCATGGGAACTGTCCAGGGATGATGCCTATTTTAACTTGTATTCCAAGACGCCAGCGCTTTGGCCAGCCCTCTGAGCTTCACGCTCTCTTTTTCGTTCTCATTTTTTCCTACTGATTCTTTTCTACTGCGATTACAGATAGCATTCAACGTAAATTAAAATGTAATAAATGATTTAATTTTGAGCATAAGTTAATGAATATTAATAAGTAATTTTAAAGTAAATTATTACCTAAATTAGTTTAAATAAAAATCATTATAATAATCAAACCTATGAAAGTATTGGAATTTAAAAAACCAGTCCTATTGAGGTATAATTTTCATACAAGGAAACATCCTTTTAAGTGTACAGCTTAATGAATTTTGACAAATGGGTATATCCATGTAACCATGAGCACAACTAAGATACAGGCATTTTTCACTCAAAAAGTTTTCTTATGCCCCTTCTTAATCCATTTCTATCCCTTACTCCTGGCCAGTGGTTCCCATTCAATAGTCACATTATCATCTATTAATAGATTTTAAATATATTTAACTACACACTTTTTATCAGCAGGATGTCTACATTTTCATATTAAACCAAAATGAGCAAAAGACTGCCTAAGAAAAGCACATAGTTTGACCATTCTTGTTCTAATCCGTTTTTCCCTATTATTAGAGAATAAATTTGTCATGTGCCACCAGAAGTGGAGAGGCTGCCTTCTCTTCAGTAACAACTCTAATGAGCAATTATGTACCAAGCACCAAATTAGCACTTTATGTTACTCTTTTTTAAAGAATGTATTAAATTAAATTAATTAATTATTACTATTATTTTAAATTTGAGAGAGAGACAGAGAGGGAGAGAAAGAGAGAGAGAGAAAGTGAGAAAGCAAGCTGTCATGTCTGGGATTCGAACCACACCTGACCATGTGGGAGTCCAGTGCCTCAACCACCAGGGCCTCTGCTGGTCCCCAAATTCGCATTTTATATGAATCTGTTTTTTCATTTGATCCTCATAATAACCCTGAAAGGTAGGGGTTTTTTGTTTTTGTTTTTGTTTTTAAGAGAGGTTTTTGCTATAGGGTGCATGCGCTCACCAGAAAGACAGAGACAGAGAGATAGAAAGTGAGAAATCACACACACACACACAACACACACACACACACACACACACACCCCGGATGGCCACGCTGCAATCCCTTCTCCTCCATTCTCCTCTCAGGATCTTGGGCACGCACACACACGCGCCCGGCGTGAGTTTAAACCACCGGTCCGGTACTTGAACCACAGTCAACTACATGGGAGTCCAGTGACATAGCCATTACACCAACTGCTAATCCTGAGTGTGTTTTTTTTTTTTTAGTTAAGAATTATTTTGTTATTTATTTTAATTTGATCAGACAGTGAACGAGAGAGGGAGACAGAGAAGAGAGAGAGAGAGAGAGAGAGAGAGAGAGAACCAGAAGTTAGCGTAATGGCTATGTCGCTGGACTCCCACGTAGTCGACCGCGGTTCGTGTCCCAGACCCCGTGGCTTAAAACTCACACCGGGCACGTGTGCATGCGTGCCCAAGATCCCAAGAGGAGAATGGAGGAGAAGGGTTTGCGGTGTGACCATCCCCCCTGGGGGGTGATTTCTCGCTTTCTGTCTCTATGTCTCTCTCTGTCTGGTGAGTGTACGTGCCCTATAGCGAAAACCTCTCCCCCCAAAAAAAGAGAGAGAGAGAGAGAGAGAGAGAAAGTCACAGGTCCAGGACTTGGACCCTGGTCAGCCATGTGGGAGTCCAGTGCCCTTAACCACCACGCCGTCTGCCAGCCCCACCGAGTGCTTATTTTTATATCCATTTATGTGCTCTGAAATACCCAGCCTCACTGAGATGAACACAAATGAGTCCACATTTTGCAATATCCCAAATCTCCAAGCTCTAACTAGCTCACCGGTGCTTAAGTAGCAGGAAAGGCTGTCAGCCAGGTCTCTTTCCCAGTTCTCAGAAACAAGTGGAACTCCCGTGCCATTCGGTTGCTGACGGCTGCCGACCTGGCTGACGTCCGTGCGCTGCCCTGCCTTTGCCACTGAACTTTTCACGTGTGGCCGCTGTGCCTGCTCCCACCCGGCTGCTCTGCAGCCCTCCGGTCTCTCTAAGTGGGTCTAAGGAGCCGCAAAAATCCCGACTTTCCTGAGTTCTGAGTTTCCCAGAAACAAAAGTCCTCTAGGGGGCAGTGTGGATCAACTCCTTGGGCCAATCTAAGCGGTAGGTCTTCCTAACATTAAATTGTTCTACACGTAGGGCTCGTTGATGGCGTTGAGGTTAATGAGTTGTTTGAGTCCCGGATCTAGTGGTTTGGAAGACTCGCCAGGAGTGCGTGTGCATCCAAAATCCCAAAGGGAGGAGGAGAGATTGTGGTATGACCATCCTCCCCAGTGCTATCTCACTTCCCTGTCTCTCTCTGGTGAGCACAATGCTTTAATAGCAATTTTTAAAAAAGAAAACTCTATTACAGTGAAGGATGTACCTTGAGGCTCAGAGAAATTTAAAAACTTGGTCAAGATCACCAGCTAGTAAGTGACTCCAAAACAACTTCTTTTCATTCTGTTGGGCTACCTTCCTGACCATTCGGCAGACTGAGAGGTGAAGGACATAGCCGATAATTAGTCATTGAATAAATACATTGGAAGCATCAACTTTGTGTCCCGCACTAATCCATGGATGATGTGAATAAAAGATGAAACATTCCCCTTGAGAGAAGCAATGTTCTTTGGGGTGAGCCAGGTCTAAGTTAAACCAGAGAAGTAATTAAAAATAGTAATGGGGTCAGCAGGTGGCATGGTGGTTAAGGCATTGGATTCTCACATGGCTGACAGTGATTCGAGTCTCAGACCTGGAAGCTTGATTTCTCAGTTTCCCTCTGTCTCTCTTTAGTCAAATTCAAAAATAAATGAAATTAAATAAGTAATTATTTTTAAAATTTTATTTATTCATTCACTTATTTTACTTTGACCAGAGAGAGAGACAGAGAGGGCGACAGAGAGAGAGAAAGTGCGAAAGCAAGCCACCAGGTCTAGGACTTGAACCATGGTCGGCCATGTGGGAATCCAGCACCCTTATCCACCACACTGCCTGCTGGCCCCAATAAATACTTCTTTTAAAAGAAAGAAATAAAATACAGGCGCTTGGGCCAGCAGGTGGTGTGGTGGTTAGGGTACTAGATTCCTACATGGTCAACCGTGGTCCAAGTCCTGCACTTGGTGGATTGAAAATCACAACAAATATGGCACCAGCAGTTGGCGTAATGGCTATGTTGCTGGACTTCTATGTAGTTGACCGTGGTTTGAGTTCCAGACCCGGTGACTTAAACTCACGACGGGCACATGTGCATGGGTACCCAAGATCCCAAGAGGAGAAAGGAGGAGAAGGAATTGCGGTGTGGCCATCCCCCCTGGGGCGGTGATTTCTGTCTCTGTTTGTCTGGTGAGTGCACACACCCTATAGCAAAAAAATAAAAAAACTCTCAAAAAAAAAATCACAATGAATAAAATTTTTTTTTGAGAGATTTTTGCTATAGGGCATGTGCACTTGCAGAGAGACAGAGAGAGACAGAGAGCAAGAAACCACCGCCCCCCAGGTGGGGATAGCCACATCACAATCCCCTCTCCTCCATTCTCCTCTTGGGATTTTGGGCACACATGCACGTGTTGCCGGGTTTGGGACTCAAACATGGTAGACTACATGGGAGTCCAGTGACATAACCATTATGCCATATTCTGGTTCCAAATAAATGTTTTTTGTTTTTTGGGTTTTTTTTTTAGAAAAGTAGGACCTTTTGCTGATGACAGATTGAGTTCTGTGCACTTTCACCTATTCGGTCAGGCAAGCGTTTAGCAAATATGCTTACTATAGCTCGGCACAGTGCTAGGCATGGAAATAGAGCAGGGAGCAGATACGGCACTTTCCAGGTTTACAAACGAGTAGGGGACTAAACAAATGAATGAATGTTGAATGTATAATGTGTAAGGTTGGCTCTGTGGCCTGGTGGTTAAGGCGGTGGATCCCACATGACTGACCACATGGTTCAAGTCCCTGTCCCTACAGCTTGAAGGACGTGATGGGCATCTTTGTGTGTGCCCAAAGTCCCAACAGAGTGGAGAAATAGAGGAAAGGGGATTACGGCTTGGTCGTGACCTGGGGTGAGGGGTGCCTTCTATTTCTCCCTCTCTCTATGTCTCTCTGGCCAGTATGTGTGCCTTCTGGGGAAAAAAAAATTAATGCCTAATTTATATTTTTAGTATGACAAGGAGAGACCAAGAGACAGAAAGCAAGAAATCCCTCCCCCCTCCCAGGAGGGATGGCCACGCTGCAATCCCTTCTCCTCCATTCTCTTTTTGGGACCTTGGGCACGCATGCACACGCACTGGCTTGAGTTTAAGCCACCAGGTCCGGGACTTGAATTGTGGTTGACTACATAGGAGTCCAGCGACATAGCCATTACTCCATCTGCTGGACCCGTCTCTGGTCAAAATGAAATAAATAAATAAAGTTAAATAAAATAATTCTTTAAAAAAAAATAAAGGGACTTACTTTTAGAGAAGACCCTGAAGATTGAGAAGGGGCTGGACAAGTGAAGAATGCTCCAGACAGAGGGAAGAGCAAGTCCAAAGCCATGAACGGGAAGCTTGGGACTGAGGGGCTGAAGCAAGGACTGTAACTGGGAGCCACCTGCTGGGACTGGGTGATCCGACCCTTTAATTCCATTTAGTGCACATAGGAAATAATTCCAGGAAGTGGTGACAATCTGGGCAGACACAAAGGCAGAAAAATGTGTATTCTTTTAAAATTATTTATTTATTATCATTTAAATTTGCTATAGGACATGTGTGCTCACTAGAGAGAGATCGAGAGAGAGAGAGGGAGAGTAAGAAAGCAAGCTACTGGGTCTGGGACTCAAACCATGATCGACATGTGGGAGTTCAGTTCCTTAACCACCACGCCACCTGCTGGCCCCAAAATGTCTATTTTTTTCTACTGTTACAAACATGTGGGGTAGCCACACGTTTGAGGAGCTAGACAGGAACTCTGGTGACCTTAGGAAGTGATAAATGTGATAAAGCTAGATATTTCAACTTAAAAGACAGCTAGATAGAAGACTTCCTGACTACAAACTGGTAGGACTTAGATTCTACCTGAGTATATTTTGAGGATGAGAAAGAGACAGAATAGAAAATAATTGTGACAGAGGCCTGGACGTTTGATTCTATGTGAAACAAGAAGGGGGTGCATAATTTTAAACAATGGAGTTAAATTTGGGAAGATCAATCTCCAAAGTAAGGGGCTGAACTTGAAGCAGGGGTACCTGTTGGGAAGCTCTTGCAATAGTCCACATGAGACAAGAGTAGTAAGGGGGCTGGCAGGTGGCATGGTGGTTAAGGCAGTGGACTCCCACATGGTCGACTGCGGTTCAAGTTCTGGACCTGGTGGCTTGCTTTTTCACTTTTCCTCAATCTCTCTCTCTGTCTCTCTCTGGTCAAACTAAAAAAATAATAACAATAAATACGATAAAATAATAAAATAATTCTTTTTTTAAAAAAGAATTATTTGTTTTATTTTATGTATTATTAGTATTCTTCAGTTTGACCAGAGAGAAACAGAAAGAGAGAGAATGAGAAAGCAAGCAGCCAGCCCTGGTACTCAAACCACAATCAATCATATGGGCATCTAGTACCTCAACCACCATGCCACCTGCTGGCCCCAATAAAATAATTCTTTGGAAAAAAAAAAAAAAGAGGAGTACTTGTGTAAGGGAGGTAATACACAGAATCACACCTTCCTTAAGTCCAAATAATGTGAAATCCTCCAGTGGCCAAAGAAGTGCCTGGGGGAAATCTCTGCTAGGAGGAGAAAGGTTGAACTAAGATCTGTGAGATTTTTGAGTCTCCGTCTCCATTGGGGGTTCTTGGCTTTTGGACACCCAGACCCTCCATGAAGACATAGCAACAAAGCCTCCGAGAAAGAAACAGGAAGCTCCTAGGAAAGAGAGCAAAGGCTCCTGTTCTCGGTGAGGCGCTGACAGTGAGTTTTAGGGAGACAGCCTGGGAGAGAATGGTGACAATCGCGGAGGAAAGTAATTCAAAGTGAGTGTCTGGAGCAGGTCGACTCCTCCCCATCCAGTGGCTATTCTTGCCCTTCACTCTCTTCTTCTTTTAGAGGACATTATGCTATTTACTTCTATGGTTTCATCCCTCAGGCATGGATAAGTAGAGATTGGTAAAAGAGGGCCAGCAGGTGGTGTGGTGGTTAAGGCGCTGGACTCCCACGTGGCCAACAGCAGTTCGAGTTCCGGACCTGGCAACTCGCTTTCTCACTTTCCCTCTCTCTCTCTCTCTCTGTCGTCTCTCATTGGTGAGCACACGTCCCCTCTAGCAAATAAAAATAATAATAAATAGGGACCAGCAGGTGGCATGGTGGTTAAGGGTGCTGGACTCCCACATGCCATAACTGTGATTCATGTCCTGGACCAGGTAGCTTGCTTTCTCACTTCCCCTCTATCTCTCTCTTGCTCACTCACTCTGTCCCTGTCTGGTCAAAATGTAAAAATAAATAAAGTTAAAATAACTATAAAAAATAATGATAAATAAAAATAAAATAAATAATTATTTTTAAAAATTGGTAAAAAGAAAATAGAGATGGAAGAAAAATTCCTTAGTACCAATTGATCGGCCCTAAAATCTAACCTGATTATATTTTGAGGACAAGAGAGACTAGAAAATAGTTACGAGAGAAGCTTCCGTGTTGAACAACAGTGAGTTAAGATCTTCCAGCTCCCTTTACATTGCTTCTGTACTCCCTAAGCAAACTTCTGGTGCTAATTTTATTTCCCAAGCTGCTTTTTCCATAGGGAGGTCATTATATTTCTTGGGGTAAATGAGTCAATTGGGCTCTTGTGACTTAATCACCACCTTGGTGAAATCACTGAGAATTGAGGGCTTGAACTCACAAATCAAACAGTGTAGCCTCCTCGGCTCCTTCAAGGAGCCACAGCGTGGGTCGCTCATGGCAAAATCGTGAACACAGTCGGCATCCACAGTCAGTCTGTGTAGACTGGCTACAGTACCAGGAGTGACAGCTCGTCTCTGGAACGAAATCCTGTAGCAGTGACAGTGTAGCGCTTACCCAGGGCTTACCTGATGTCTGTCCCTGTTCTGGGCATTGTGGATACATCTTATTAGATCTCAGACTTTCCTCTGAGTCAGTGCTGTTACTAATGTCTGTCTTAAGTTGAGAAACCAGAAGTTCCAAGAAATAAGATGATCTAAAGGCATACAATTAATTAGCAGCTGGAGCTGGCATCCATACTCCACAAATGATCCCAGAACCACTTGTTTTTACTTATATGGAGGAAAAAATTAGCACGACTACAGTAGGTGTCCAAAATGTTTTTTGTTTTTGTTATAGGGCATATGTGCTCGCTGGAGAGAGAGGGAGGGAAAGTGAGGAATTATCTCCAGGGGATTGGCCATGTCTCAACCCCTTCTCCTCCAGTCCCCTCTCAAGATTGTAGGCATGCACGCATATGCACGTGGCATGATTTTCAAGCCACCAGGACTCAAATCACGCAGTTGACCATGGGGGATCCAGTGACTTAACCTCCACGCCACCTGCTGGCCCTCCGCAATGTTTTTTAAGACTGGATAGAAGGGTTTTTGTTTTGTTTTGTTTTGTTTTTGAGAGGTTTTCACTATAGGGCACGTGCACTCGCCAGACAGACAGAGAGAGACAAGAGAGACAGAAAGCAAGAAATCACCCCCCAGGGGGGATGGTCACACCACAGTCCCTTCTCCTCCATTCTCCTCTTGGGATTTTGGGCATGCATGCACACACGCCCGGCGTGAGTTTTAAGCTACCGGGTCTGGGACGCAAACCATGATTGACTACGTGGGAGTCCAGCGACATAGCCATTACGCCAACTGCTGGTTCCCCAGATAGAAGGTTCTTTAAACAGTAAGTAGCTAAAATCATTTCTTGTCTTAGCATGGTCTCCTGAGAATTACTCAGGTTTTCATCAAGGGGAACTGGGAGTATCTATAGAACTAGAATATGGCTAAAAACAGTTGCAATTAGAGGCCAGCAGGTGGTGTGATGGTTAAGGCGCTCCCATACAACTGATTGAGGTTTGAGTCTTGGACCTGGTGGCTTTCTCTCTTTCTCTCTGTCTCTCTCTGGTCAAATTTAAATAAATGAATGAATAAATAAAATTAATATAAATAATTCTTTTTTGATAAAAACAATCCCACAGCATTTATTGCCAGCTAGTAATAACATAAGGGTAATCAAAACAATATGAACACATTTTTAGAACTATACTCTCCTCGAAGGGAACAAACTGCTGTCTTCTCAGCAAGTTCTCACTTCGTTTATCATTTCTAGTTGGAGACACTTTGTAGCAGAGCTATATTATCTCCTTTTAACATAATCCAACCCAGTTGTTTTCTTGACTTTGTTTTAGAATGACTCTCCTCTGCATCATCTAATACAAGGCGCATACACTCATCCAAACCAATGACACAGCTTTCTACCTTCCATCGCACATTCACTTGCTCATAGAGCCACACCTGAATCCGGGATCTATTCTGCAGGCATCTGAAGATGAGGTTGATGGGCTGCACCATCACCTTCTGCACTTTCTGGCCCTAGCCTCAGTACGCCATGGTGGAATCTCACAAAGGCCACACCAACCTGCACGCCGCCTCAGAAAGCAATTTCCGGAATGAAAAAAAAATTCTTAAAAAAAAAAAAAAAAGTTGCAATTGAATTAAATGTATTCTAACTTCTGTGGGGTGGTGGGCAGACAAAACCCAGGACTTGTTTTATTCATGATGTAGGTTCAGCCCCCGGGACAGTGCCTCATTGACAAAGACTGTCAATGAATAGTGGTTGAACAAACGGATGAATGCCACGCAATACCCGCCCGCGATCATCCCGCACAAATCTGTGCGTACCCTTCCTCTCACTCCGAGACAGCTCTCACCTCAAAATCCCAGCATTTCCTCTCTCCTTCCACCTTAGCTGATGATTTCCTCAGATTTGGTAGAGAAAATAAAAGCAGCATTCAGGCAATAACCCCCAATCTGCCACCGCCAAACTTGCATGCCTACCTGCATCTGCACCCACACGCTGTAGATTTCCTCCCGTTGAGATAATAGTAATAATAAAATCCATCTCGAATTTCTCTGCTAGACCAAACTCTTTTTGTAGTCCAAATGCCACCTCTTTCTCCTTCTCAAGGACTTTGCTCCTCCACTTTTTCTGCACTGTTTTTCCCCTCCCTGCCTCCCTGGATTATTCTCGTACACATAAGTACACGAGCTCCTATCTTATCCCAGATCTCATATCCCCTTTTGGCTCAGCCCATTTTTATTCTCTTCTTTCACAGACAAGCTTCTGTAAGGGGCTACCTCCCGCTTCCCCCGTGTTTACTTCCTCAGTTCACATTAATTCTTCACTCCTCTCTAACTGGGCTTCCAAAGGCCCACAGAAACTTCTCCAGCTGCGTTTACTACCAATGTCCACGTTGTCCTAGCATCGGCTACTGCTTGTGATCGCATCCAGTCGCGTTTCGGTACCAAAAGCTATTTCTTTCTCCTTTTTTTGGAGAGGTTTTTGCTATAGGTCATGTGCACTCGCCAGAAAGACAGAGAGAGACAGACAGAAAGCGAGATATCACCCCCCAGGAGAGATGGCCACGCCACAATCCCTTCTTTTCCATTCTCCTCTCAGGATCTTGGGCACGCACGCACACGCGCCTGGCATGAGTTGAAGCCACCGGGTCCGGGACTTGAACCGCGGTCGACTAAATGGGAGTCCAGTGACATAGCCATTACGTTAACTGCTGGTCCCACAGTACTATAAGCTTTTAAAATTTCTTCTTTCATTTAGCAAATATTCCGTGCCCACAATATGCCAGCAATGATTGTACCAGACACTAGGGATAAACCAAGGAATAAAACGAGTCGCCCATTTTCAAAGAACTTGCCTGCTAGTGAAGGGAGACGCATAAAAACAGCGAAAATGTAAAGCCAAATAATATAAAAAGAAAAGAGAGCAAGGGCGTGAGAAGGCTCTCTTGGATACAGTCATCATGAAGCAGTACTTGAATCCAGGTAAAGTGATCAAAGGAGAGTTCCCCGGCAGAGGGAGCAGTAGGTGCAAAAGTCATGGGGCTTGTTTGTCTAACTTAAGAATGGCAAGGCCATTGTCAGACCATGCCTGGTACGGAGTGGTGAGAAGTGAGCTTGCAGAAGTAGCAGGGGCCAATGCAAGCAGAACTTTGAGGCTCTGCTAAAGAGTTTTGCAAACCACGGTCGGCCATGTGGAAGTCCAGCGCCTTAATGACCATGCCACCTGTGGGCCCCAAGGGACTATATTTTCAGTTGAGAGCTTAAATTGGGTATGGAGCGTGAGAAAAAGAACAGAAAGGGCAATTCTGAAGTCTTTGCTTAAGCAACTAAATGAGCCAGTGATGTCTTCTCTGGGAGAAAAGTAATCCTATTTTGTAGGTGATGCCTACTAAATTTCCAAAAAGAGACAGGTAGCAGGTCGATCTGGTTTGTTAGGACGATGGTGATCGTTAAACAAGTTCACTGTTATCATTTGTAGGGCCTAGGAGCAAAAGAACAAATGGAAGCCCACACACAGTATGCCTAAATATTTGTAAGTTATAACCAAGCTAACAAAGCACTGTTAAATCAAATCTGTTTATTTTTCTCTTTTTAAAACATTTTTATTTTTTTTTTTTAGTGCATGTGTGCTTGCCAAGGTGGGAGGAGGAGTGACAGACAAAGAGAGAAAGTGAGAAAGTGCTACCCCAGTGAAATGACCACGCTGCAGTCCCATCTCCTCTTAGGATCCAGCTGCGTTTACTCCCAATGCCCCCGTTGTCCTAGCATCGGCTACTGCTTGTGATCGCATCCAGTCGCGTTTCGGTACCAAAAGCTATTTCTTTCTCCTTTTTTTGGAGAGGTTTTTGCTATAGGTCATGTGCACTCGCCAGAAAGACAGAGAGAGACAGACAGAAAGCGAGATATCACCCCCCAGGAGAGATGGCCACGCCACAATCCCTTCTTTTCCATTCTCCTCTCAGGATCTTGGGCACGCACGCACACGCGCCTGGCATGAGTTGAAGCCACCGGGTCCGGGACTTGAACCGCGGTCGACTAAATGGGAGTCCAGTGACATAGCCATTACGTTAACTGCTGGTCCCACAGTACTATAAGCTTTTAAAATTTCTTCTTTCATTTAGCAAATATTCCGTGCCCACAATATGCCAGCAATGATTGTACCAGACACTAGGGATAAACCAAGGAATAAAACGAGTCGCCCATTTTCAAAGAACTTGCCTGCTAGTGAAGGGAGACGCATAAAAACAGCGAAAATGTAAAGCCAAATAATATAAAAAGAAAAGAGAGCAAGGGCGTGAGAAGGCTCTCTTGGATACAGTCATCATGAAGCAGTACTTGAATCCAGGTAAAGTGATCAAAGGAGAGTTCCCCGGCAGAGGGAGCAGTAGGTGCAAAAGTCATGGGGCTTGTTTGTCTAACTTAAGAATGGCAAGGCCATTGTCAGACCATGCCTGGTACGGAGTGGTGAGAAGTGAGCTTGCAGAAGTAGCAGGGGCCAATGCAAGCAGAACTTTGAGGCTCTGCTAAAGAGTTTTGCAAACCACGGTCGGCCATGTGGAAGTCCAGCGCCTTAATGACCATGCCACCTGTGGGCCCCAAGGGACTATATTTTCAGTTGAGAGCTTAAATTGGGTATGGAGCGTGAGAAAAAGAACAGAAAGGGCAATTCTGAAGTCTTTGCTTAAGCAACTAAATGAGCCAGTGATGTCTTCTCTGGGAGAAAAGTAATCCTATTTTGTAGGTGATGCCTACTAAATTTCCAAAAAGAGACAGGTAGCAGGTCGATCTGGTTTGTTAGGACGATGGTGATCGTTAAACAAGTTCACTGTTATCATTTGTAGGGCCTAGGAGCAAAAGAACAAATGGAAGCCCACACACAGTATGCCTAAATATTTGTAAGTTATAACCAAGCTAACAAAGCACTGTTAAATCAAATCTGTTTATTTTTCTCTTTTTAAAACATTTTTATTTTTTTTTTTTAGTGCATGTGTGCTTGCCAAGGTGGGAGGAGGAGTGACAGACAAAGAGAGAAAGTGAGAAAGTGCTACCCCAGTGAAATGACCACGCTGCAGTCCCATCTCCTCTTAGGATTTTGGGCATGCATTCATAGGCACCTGGCGTATTTCTCAAGGTGCTGGGTCCAGGACTTGAACCACACGGTCAGTCATGTAGGATCCAGCTGCTTTTAACCATTATGTCACCTAGCAGGCCCTATCCTTCTTTTTAAAAAAAACGGGTGGCAGCAGGTGGCGTGGTGGTTAAAGCTTTAGACTCTCACATTGCTGGCCGCAGTTCAAGTCCTGGATCTTGTAACTTGCTTTCTCACTCTCTTTCTTTCTCTGTGATGAAATAAATAAATAAATCATTCTTTAAAAAAAAAATAAGAAGAAGAGCCAGCAGGTGGCATGGTGGTTGAGGCGCTAGACTCCCACGTGGTTGACTGTGGTTCAAATCTTGTACCTGGTGGCTTGCTTTCTCACTTTCTCATCTTCCTTCTGTCTCTCTCTCTCTCTCTCTGGCAAGCACACATGTCCTATAGAAAATAATAATAATAATAATAAATAAAATTAAATAATTATTTTTAAAAAGAAAGAAATTTAAATTTGCCATGGGGCATGCATACTCACCTGAGACAGAGAGAGAGAGGAAAAGTAGGAAAACACTGCCCATGGGGGACGACCACGCCACGATCCCTTCTCTTGCATTTCTCCTGCCTTTCAGGGTTATGGGTGCACTCACACACACACTGCATGTTTTCCAAGCCTCGAGGTCCAAACCACACAATTGGCCAGGTAAGGTCCAGCTGTCTTAATCACTACACACTGGCTGGCCTCATCCTTCTTCTTGATAAAATACTTTAATAACAATAAAATTTGAAAACATTTTAAAGCATGTTTATGATGGAATGTTCAAAAATATCAAAGATGACTGAATTTAATTATTATCATACATGTCTGGGCATTTTATTGATAGGCTGGAGATGGCTGGGTAAATTATAAAATATATACATTATTAAATATATTTTCCATATGATTTTTTTTGCTTTAGCAAAATCATTAATTATAGTATAGTAATAAATATTTTCATCTAGTTTGTGTCTATTGACGATAATAATCTATAAAGAGTTAAAAATAAAATGTAATTATATCCAATATAAACAAAACTTATTTTCATAAAAAGTTAAGAATGTAAAATGTCAAAAACTATTTTTCATATTTTAAAAAAGGTATTTTTAAGAAATATTTATTTTATTTTATGTATTCTTTCATTTATTTTAATTTAACCAGAGAGAGAAACACACACAGAGAGGAAAAGTGAGAAAGCAAGCCACCAGGTCTGGGACTCAAACCATAGTTGGCCATGTGGGACTGCCCAGCGCCTTAACCACCACGCCACCTGCTGGCCCCAAAAAAGGCATTTTTATCTATTTTTTTTTTTTTTGAGAGTTTTTTGCTATAGGGCATGTGCGCTCGCCAAGACAGACAGAGAGAGACAGAGAGACAGAAAGTGAGAAATCACCCGCCAGGGGGAATGGCCACGCCGCAATCCCTTCTCCTCCATTCTCCTCTCGGGATCTTGGGCACGCATGCACACGCGCCCGGTGTGAGTTTAAGCCACCAGGTCTGAGACACGAACCACGGTAAACTACGTGGGAGTCCAGTGACATAGCCATTACGCTAACTGCTGGTCCTGGTATTTTTATCTTAAAATATTTCAGTTTTCAGGACCAGCAGGTAATGTGGTGGTAAAAATGCTGGACTCCCACGTGGCTGACTGCAGTTCAAGTCCTGGACCTGGTGGCTTGAAACTCACATCAGGTTTGTGTGCATGTGTGCCCAAAATCCTGAGAGGAAAATGAAGAAGGAATGGTCATGACTATATCCCCTGGTGGGGTGATTCCTCATTTTACCTCCCTCTATTTCTCTCCAGTGAGCACATGCACTCTATGGCAGAAAAAAGAAAAGAAAATTCAGATTATCTGTTAAAAATAAAAGGCAAAAGATAAAATTCAAAAATTCAAACTTTTAAATCAAACTCATAGAAATAATGCTAGAAAATTTCATTTTAAAAGCACTTAATTCAGTCGTATTAAATATATTGTCATACAAATAAAGTTATCCCCAGGACCAGCAGTTAGCATAATGGCTATGTCGTTGGACTCCCACATAGTCGACCGCAGTTTGAGTCCCGGACCCAGCAGCTTAAACTCATGTTGGGCGCGTGTGCGTGCGTGCCCAAGATCCCGAGAGGAGAAGGGATTGTGGCGTGGCCATCCCCCCTGGGGGGCGATTTCTCGCTTTCTATCTCTCTGTCTCTCTCTGCCTTTCTGGTGAGCGCATGTGCCCTATAGCAAAAACCTCTACAAAAACAAACAAACAAAAACAAACAAACAAATAAAGTTATCCCCAATGCTAGTACTTGTTATCCATCCCTTAAAAAAGTGAAAGCTCAGGGCCAGCCCTGTGGTGCAGTGGTTAAGTGCTATGCAGAGAAGGTTGGATCCCACTTGACTGACAGGAATTCGAATCCTGCTCCAAGCAGTTTGAAAAGCCTCCTGGCGCATGGTGCTTAGGATCCTGATGGAATGAAGAACTGGAGGAGAAAAGATCGTGGCATGATCAGACCCTGCTTGGAGGGTGTTCTCTCTCTCTTGGTCTCTCTTTTCATGTCATGTATACATGTGTCCTCTGACATTAAAAAATTAAACATGTAAATGCTCAGTTTTGTTTCTCGCTCATGTTACAATTAGGCAGATGTGTGTGTGCATGTGTGTGTGTGTGTATTTAAGGACAATAGAAAATGGTTAATTTTGCAACATTTTCAGTCACCATAGGAAATTCTTGTGCATCTTATGCTAGTTGGTCAGTTTTTTCTAATCCAGGAATTGAAACATGAAGAAAGGCAATAAAAAAAGGACATTCGCCACTACCAGGAAACAATACTAGGTTATGCAAGAAAATTGCATCTGTGCTATCCGAGAGGACCGGATGACAAGGTAATTTTGTGTTTTCTCTCACCTAAGTGCTTCTGTGTTGAAATTCTTTCTGCACAGCACTGCAAAAGTAGTTCCTATTTCTCTTAAGAACGACTAGCATTAGGTTGTAATTTCTTAGTTTTTTTTAATTGTGGGAAAAATACAAATAATATAAAGTTTACCTTTTTACTTTTTAGCTCTTGCTATAGGGCATGTGTGCTTACCAGAGACAGAAAGAGAGAAAGAGAGGGAAAGTGAGAAATCATCTCCAGGGGATGGCCATGCTGTAGTCCCTTCTTCCTCAGGTTCCTCCTGGGATTTGGAGCATGCAAGTACGTGCGCCTCGTGTGAATGTCAGGCCATCAGGTCTGGGACTCAAACCGCAGTAGGCCCTGTGGGAGTCCAGTGTCTTAACCTGCATGCCATCTGCTGGTCCCATTTTAATCATTCAAAAAAGTTTATTTATTTATTTACTTCAAGAGAGATAGGCACTCCTAACAGTGTCTTCACCTTATGGCTCACCCCTAGTTTTGTTTTTTTTTAGAAAGCACTTATTTCATTTAATTTATTATTATTTTAATTTGCCATGGGGGTACATATGCTAAACAGAGAGAGAGAGGGAGAAAGAGAAACCAAGCCGCCAGGTTTGGGAGTCAAACTGTGGTCACCATGTGTGAGTCCAGCACCCTAACTACCACGCCAGCTACTGGCCCTACCTCTAATGTTAGCCATCCCAGATCATGGGTACACACATGTCCAGTGTGCTCCAGGAGTTCCTGGGACTCAAACTCAGAACCTTTCATGTGTAGGTCCAGTTGCAGTAGCACTGCACGACCACCTGGTTCCCATTTTAGCCATAGTTAAGTGGACAGTTCAGTGGTATGAAGTGCATTCACTGTGCTGTGCAACCATCACCACTGTCCTTCTCCAGATCTGCTTCATCTTCTCACACGGAAACTGTGGGCCCATTGGACTGTACATTTTTTAAAGAGTTATTTATCTATTTAATTATGTTTGTTGTCATCATTTTTTTTTAATTTGACCAGAGAGAGAGAGAGAGAAAGGAAAAACGAGAAAACTAGCCGCCACTGGGCATCGAACCACAGTAGGCCATATGGGGATCCAGCGCCCTAAACCACCATACCGCCTGCCAGCCTCTTAAACTGTAATTCCTATGCCTCCCTCTTCACCCAGCCCCTGTCACTATAAATTTGACTACGTACCTCCTGTAAGTGGAATCATATGATATTTGTCTCCTTGTGACTGGCTTATTTCACTTAGCATAATGTCTGTGAGGTTTATCCATATGTCAGAATTTCTTTCCTTTTAGAGGCTGAATGATATCCCATTGTCTGTTTAAATACATTTGTTTTATCCATTCATTCATCGACGAGCATCTGGACTGTTGCCAGCTTTTGGCTACTATGAATAAAGGTTCTGTGAACATGGGTGTATAAATACCAGTTCAAGTACCTGCTTTCAATTCTTTTGCCACTCCTCAGTTCTGATGTGATGAAGAGCCGTGTGCCTAGAGCATGAACAGCGGTAGCTATGAAAGCAACTATCTAGGGCTGTACTTTGTGCTGAGTGCTGGCTCTCTAACAGCTGGGGGTCCTATGTGTTCTTTAATAGAATACATATGGGCCAGCAGGTGGCGCGGTGGTTAAGGCACTGGACACTCCCACCTGGCCCACCACGGTTCAAGTTCAGGACCTGGCGGCGTGCTTTCTCACTTTCCTTCTTTCTCTCTGTGTGTCTCTCTAGTCAATGAAATGAAATGAATGAGTAAATCAAATTAAATCAATTATTTTTAAAAAAGAATATATATACCTAGGGCATACATACACACACACACACACACACACACACACACACACACACGATAGATATTTATATATGTACATGCCCAGATGGTGTTGTAGTGGTTAAGGTGGCTAGATCCCCCATGGTTGACTGTATGGGTTGAGTCTTGGACTCGGTGGCTTGAAAAACCTGCTGGGTGTGTCTGTGCCAAAAATCCTAAGAAGAGAATCTTTCTTTTCCGAGAAGGCATTCCCCACGGGTGGGGGGGTGGGGGGTGGTGCTTTCTCAATTTCTCTTTCTTTCTCTCTCCAATGAGCCTACATACACTCTGGCATTAAAAAAGAAAGAAAGAAAGAGAGAGAGAGGGAGAAAGAAAGAGAGAAAGAAAATGGAATGGGGTAAGGATGAAAGACTGATTGGAAAAGGTTCAAGAAAGAATGAGAGGGGGAACCAGCAGTTAGTGTAATGGCTATGTCGCTGGACTCCCATGTAGTCTATCACGGTTCGTGTCCCGGACCCGGTGGCTTAGAACTCACACTGGGCACGTGTGCGTGCGTGCCCAAGATCCCGAGAGGAGAATGGAGGAGAAGGGATTGTGGCGTGACCATCCCCCCTGGAGGGTGATTTCTCGCTTTCTGTCTCTCTGTCTCTGTCTGTCAGGTGAGCGCACATGCCCTATAGTGAAAAAAAAAAAAAAGAAAGAATGAGAGGAAAGTAAGTGAAAATGGGATCTTGCCAGTTCTTTAGAGACTTTTTTTTTTTTTTTTAAGAGAGATTCTGCTATAGGGTGCAAGCACTCATCAGAAAGACAGAAAGTGAGAAATCACTCCGAGGGGAATGACAATGCTACAATCCCTTCCCCTCCATTCTCCTTTCAGGATTTTGGGCACGCTCACACACGCACCCGGTGCGAGTTTTAAGCTGCCAGCTCTGGGACTCAAATCACTGTCAACTATATGGGAGTCCAGTGATGTAACCATTATGCTATCTGTTGTTCCCTAGAGAAGTTTTTCTATAAACAGGAGAAAAGATGTAGGATGGAAATTAGAGGGGGATGTGGTGATTTTTTTTTTGATCTAATAACAGGGTTGTAATAATTGATAGCTCTACCTCTTCAATCCTGCCCTCTCTGAAGCCCCCCGATCCTACTGATGTGCCTATCTGGCCTCCCCCTTTGGATGTCTTG
>NW_006203607.1:2254649-2269260 GCF_000334495.1 Tupaia belangeri chinensis | reverse complement strand
GGAAAATCAAATTTATCCTGTCCCAAGCTCTTGGTTCTCTTTCACTGTTTCCTCAATCTGTTATTTCCCAAGTCTTCATTTTCTCAGTAAGCATCATTGCCAACTATCAAACCACAGCCATGTAGCTGTTCCAGATTCTTCCCTTTTTCTCCCTCCTCGCAAACAACACATCAGTCTGCTGGTTCTTGTTTCAAAATACATCCTTAGCCCAGTCACTTTAATCATCTGGACTACAGTGGCTTTTCTGCTTTCATTCTTGTTTCCCACTGCGTGTTCTGCACAGAGCAGAGTGTGAACTAGATGCTGTCACACCCCCACTTAGAGCTTCTCAGGGGTTACCTGGCACTCCTAATAGCCCCACAGCTTACCTTAGGCTACATGGTCCTGTATGATCTGCCCCTTTTCAACCTCTCCCATCTCATCACTACCTGCTTCCCTCTCTCGTACCATTCCCTAGTAGACACACTGGTACATCAGGCTAGTTGGTGGCCTGTTGGTTAAGGCAGCTGGAACCCACATGGCCAACTGCACAGTTTAAGTCCCAGACACGGCGGCTTGAAAAACATGTTGGGTGCATGTGTGTAAGTACCCCAAATCCCAAGAAGAGATGGAGAAGGGATTGTGGTGTGACCATGCATATTGAAGGTGCTTTCTCTTTCTTTCTGTCTCCAACAAGTGCATGCACCTTCTGGCAAAGTATAAAAATCAAAAACAAAAACCAAAAAAACAAAACTCAGAATATAAACTACATATTCTCTTCTGAATCTCTTTTACCTGGAAAAGTGCCTAGCACATAATAGATGCTCAATGCTTCTGGTATGATTGACTGAATAAATATTAGCTTCATGGTTAAAAGGGAAACATTACGAGTACAGTGAGTGCTTCTCACAGCTCTCTTTTCCATTTTTCCCCAAAACGACTGCCATTTGGAAGGTGATATACACATAGGACTGCACCTTCTCTAGTATTTTTACTACAAGAGTAATTGTTTTCTGTTTTAAAATTTTATAGTGTGGAATAATACATTGTATATCCTTGGCAATTTTTTTTTTTGGAGAGATTTTTGCTATAAGGACGCGTGTGCTCACCAGAAAGACAGAGAGAGAGAGATAGAAAGCGAGAAATCACCTCCCGAGGGGATGGCCACACTGCAATCCCTTCTCCATTCTCCTTTTGGGATCTTGGGCATGTGTGCACATGCCCCCGGCATGAGTTTAAGCCACTTGGTCCGCAACTCGAACCGCAGTTGACTACATGGGAATCCAGCGACATAACCATTATGCCAACTGCTGGTCCCATCCTTTGCGATTTTTCTTTCTTCTCTTTCTCTCGTCTCTTTTCCTCTCTCTCTCTTTCTTTGCCAGAGGGTATGTGCTTATAGGAAAGAGAGAAAGTGAGAAAGCACCTCACAGGGCAGATGGTCACATCACAATACCTCCCCTTCCATCTCTCCTTTCAGGATTTTGGGCTCACATGCACATGTACATGCACATGCACCCTGTGTGTTTTCAAACCACTGGGTCTGGGACTCTGTGTAGTCAGCATGTGGGATCCAGCCACTTTAATCACCATACCACTGGCTGGCCTGCAATTTACTTCATGACTATTAAATTGATATATGTTGTTTTAGCTCATTCATTTACTGGCTGTATAGTATTTTAGTATGTGAATCTATCATAATTTGTTTATCCATCTTCTACTGTTGAACATTTGTTTCCAATATTTTACTATTACAGTTAGTGCTGCAATGAATATAAGCAACATAAATTAGTAGGTCAGACTACCTGACCTAATTTACTCATTGTAAATTACTAGGCACTATAATTTACCAGTTGTGTCACTTTGGCAAATTATTTCTCTGTGCCCTAGTTTCCCACATTGTAAAGTGAAGGCAATAATAGTAACTTTTCATGATATCATTGCTAATATTGAATGAGATAATATATATAAAGAACTTTTGGCTGGCACATAGTGATTCGCAAGGAATATGAAGTATAATTATTATGAGAAGTTGCTGAGACGTAGGACACATCTACATTCGTTTTAAGGTTATTTATTCTATGAGTAAGACAGACAGAGAGACAACACTCTCAGCAGGGTCTTGATGATGTGGTCCACCCTCAGGCTTCAGCCCCCCCGCCCCATGGGCACACGTGTGCTTGGCATACTCAGAGAGGTCTCTGCACATAATCTGATAACCTTCGCATGTGAATCTGCCTTGCAAAGCATACACCCCAGTTTTGTCCCTGCCTCCTCAATTTTGTTAAATATTAAAAATCTTCTAGTGATGAACCACTTTTAGTGTGGTTCATTTATTCACTTACTGGCTATATAATATTACTATTTCCGCATGTGAATATACCATAATTTGTCTATCTTTCCTCTACTGTTGAACACTTGTTTCCAATATTTTGAATTACATGCTTCCACCAGAAATACATGTTTCATTTCTCTAAATCCTAATAAATGGTACTAATTTAAAATTGCTGTGAATCTGATGGGTATAAAATTATATCTCTAGGCCAGCAGGTGGCGCAGAGGTTAAGGTGGCTGGCTCCCACTTGACCAATTTAGCTGTTTGAGTCCCGGACCCAGCGGCTTGGAAAACATGCCCAGTTTAGGGCGCTGGGTCCAAAATGCTTTGAGAATGGAGGAGAAGCGATTGCAGCTGACCATTTCCCCTAGGGGGTGATTTCTCACTTCCCCTCTGTCTCAATCTCTGTCTTTCCCCAGTGAGTGCACATGCCTTCTAACACATTAAAAACAAAACAAAACAAAAAATTATATCTCATTGTTGCTTTAGTTGTATGTGATATAGTGAAGTTAAATATTTTTTCCCCTGGGTTTATTGGCCAGTCAAGCACCGCCCCCCCCGCCCCGCCCCGTGGTGAACTGGCTCTTTATGTCCTTTATTTTTCTATCGAATCGTTTGCCTTTTTCCTTTTCAGTTTGGGCACCGTTTTGGGTACTAATCCAAACAATGGTTACAAGTACAGTGAGCATCAAGTCTTTGGCTTGTCTTTGTGTGACATCTTTAAAAACTTCTGTTATTACAGAAGTAACACATTTAAATGCAATAAAAACTAATAATATTTTCCCTATGCTTTGTGCATTTTGGGGTCTTTATTTAAGAAATTCTTAACTATTTGATATCATAAAGCTATTTATATTTTCTGAAAAACGTCTTGAGGTCCTAATCCCACTAGACTTTATTTTTGGGTATGGTTTTAGGTAGCTACCGCCTCCTCCTTTGGAAACTGTATATCCTTGCCATTTATTTCAGAGTTCATCCTGTCCCCACTGTCTTATAATGCCTTCTCTGACATAAACCGATTTCCCTTGGAGTTGGTCTTCATTTTGACCCCATACTCTTTCCTCCTTATTTTCCTTCCCCCAGGGACGCTTTCTCTAGGCTCCTCTCAGGGTTCCTACTCCCCTTCATCAGGTCCCAGATTTTGCCATCCGTCTATCTAGACAGTCTACCGGCACTTCCGGCTCCGTAACCCGGTGACTCCCTCCAGGGGTCTGGAAGCACCGAGTTAGGGCAAGAAGTTCCCCAGCTGTTGCTATGCAGTTGCTAGGGCGGCTGTCGCCGAGGCCGCCGAGAGGAGGAGCACGCGTAGTTCTAATGACGCAATAAGGCGGGCGCCGAAGTCGCCAAGGAGTGCGTCACCACGCGCGGGCGCCCGGGGGCGGGGCCTGGGCTGAGTCACGTGGCTTGGTTGCCTACGCGCTGCTGGGCCGTGGGAAGATGGCGGACGGAAAGGGAGAAGCCGCCGCTGCCGCCGGGGCTGAGGCTGAGGCTCCGGCGGGAGCGGGGGGCGGAGGGCGGGGGGGGGGGGGGGAGCCGTAGACGGAGCCGAGATTGAGTCCATGGCTCGGGGTCATCGCCCTGTATCTCCGGCGCCGGGAGCCCAGGGGTTGCGTCCGTGTCTGTGGCAGCTGGAGACAGAGCTGAGGGAGCAGGAGGTGTCGGAGGGCTCATCTTTGAACTACTGCCGGAGCTTCTGCCAGGTGAGGGGCTGGCCGACTGGCCGAGGGCGCGGGGCGGGGAGGCCCGGGGAGGAGGCCCTGGATCTGCAGCTGCAGCCCGGGCCGGAGATCGAAAGGCGCCACCTCCGAGGCGCGCCGCGCCCCCGGTCCGGGAAGGCCCAGCTCGGAAGCTCAATCGCTGGCCCACCTCCCTCAGCGCCCGACTTGGCCATCACCGGGGCGGGTTACGCTTAGCCATACAGAGAGCCCCGAGGGGGCAGGCAGCTCCCTGGAAGGGCCGTGCCCTGTCGCCTTTGCCTCTGTCCGGGCCGGGTGGTTGGAGCGCCACTGCCCCCTGAGGTATTAATTGCTCGTTCCTGCCAGGGGATCCTTTTTTGAGTAGAGTGCAGGTTTCTGATGGAAAACCGTTTTTTTCCCTGATTAATCTGGAAAGGGGCCTTGGGGCCAGAGAATTATCTTTGGAGTCAGCGAGTTCCAGGCCCCTAAAAGGTCTGAATGACAGCCTTGAAAGGCATCTAGGGCTTTCTGATTTAGGGATTGCGGAACCGGTTGGTTGTTTGGTTTTTGCCATCTCTATTATAAGCCAGTCTCCCTTAAAAAAAAAAAAAGAATTAAGGCATCTTTTCGTTTCTTTTGTATTTCTTTGATTATACTACCAGGAATGAGGCTGGTGAACGTTGTAGAGACGAATAGGGTCTTTGGGTAGGAGACGATCTGGAGAGAGATGTAGTGTGGCCTCTTTTGGCAGTCGTGTGATCTTTTCTGTGCCATAGTGGGTTCTAACCTATGATTATATATCTATGGGTGTGTTCGATTTCGTGTCTATGATTACCTCGGGATTTTTCGCAAATATGTCAAGTCTTACAAATGTAAATATTTGTCATTATTTCTACTTCTGATGTTAGTTTCGGAGCCACTTCTCTGCTCCTCACCTGATGTGTCTTAAAGAATGCAAAATAATCGTAATTCATTGGTACTTGGACTCTTTAACAAGTAGTCCAGGGTGCTGAATAAATTGCGGCTTCCAAAGTTATAATTGGGGTGGCGGAGGCAATTTGCTCCCTTATTCCGGAGCAGAATCAAACGTTGACTTGCTTGATTGTTTTTCTTCCTCTTCTGCTGAGCCGGAAACACCTAATTCTTTGAGTGGAATTTTGTCCTTGCTAATCTTTTGCATACATTGTATCGATCCTTTTTTGTGTGTACAACCTGCAGTGTTTCTCTGCACTGTTATGTATTGAGGTGTAATTGTTCTCTGCTTCCTTACTATTGTCCTAATGATCATTCTTGTTGAGTACTCGCATTGATTCTGCAAATTTCCTGAATCCATAGTATGGTGTCAGGCACTTCATACTGTGCTGGGGAAACTTAAGAAACAGCATTTACCTTTTGTGGGCTTATAGTTAATGGGAGTGCATAGAAATGACACTATTGCCAGTATAGTTTTGGTAATGATGAAAAGGGAGGTGTTGTAGAGACTGTGGTGAAGAGATAGCCCTCATGGGACATCCTAATGGGAAGTGCAGCTAACTAGTAAAAATAAATAAAAGGGTTAATTACAGATTGTAGTATGTGCTTAGAAAAAAGTAACTAGGAGAAGCTACTTTAGGTAGGGCTGAAAGCATGAAAGTGAGTCATGTGCAGGTCTGGAGGGGGAGAAGAGCATCCCACTGCCACAGGTCGGGTTGAAAAGTGATACAGACGCTATGGCAGAAGGGGAGAGGCTAATTGAACTGGAAGGAGAAGAGGCAGGAGAACAACTATGGGTTCTGTTTGGGTAAGGCTTCTAATAAGCCTGAGTTTTCTTCTTGGAAAGACAACCAAAATAAATGTAGCCATTCAGACTGAAGTTCATCAAAAAATAAATAACATGTATATATTAATACACACTCACACACACACACACACACACACTTATGGTGTGTATTATGGTTTATGTCTAAGGCTTGCAGCTCCAGATTTTAAGTTTTTGCTATAGGGTGCCTGTGCTCACTGGAAAGAGACAAAGACAGAAGTAAAGTGAGAAATCACTCCCAGGGGTTGGGGAGGGGGGAGATGGCCATGCCACAATCCCTTCTCCATTCTCCTCTCAGGATTTTGGGCATACATGCACACACGCCTGCAATGATGTTCAAGTCACCAGTTCTGGGACTTGAACCATAAAGTCGGCTATGGGGATCCAGTCACCTTAATCCCTGCGCCATCTGCTGGCCCTCAATTCCATTTGTTTGTTTGTTTAGAGAGAGATTTTTGCCATAGGATAAGTGTGCTTGCAGGAGAAACAGAGAGAGGGAAAAAGTGAGAAATCACCACCACCACCACCTTCCTCACGGCTGCCCTGCTGCAATCCCTTCTGCATTCTCCTCGTGGGATTTTGGGCACACACGCACTTGTGCTAGGTGTGTTTCAAGCTTCCAGGTCCAGGACTCAGACCATAGTCAGCCATGTAAGAGTCTAGCACCTTAACCATTATACCCTCTGCTGGCTCCCACAGCTCCAGTTTTACCAGAACGTTTTAATGTCTTGAGTTTTGATAACATCTAGAGATGTGAGCACCCAGAAGAATTTAAAAAATAAACTGCTTTTGTAATTTGTCTTTTCTATAGTTTTTTGGTTTTGTTTTTTGCTTCAGAGTTTTCTTTTTCTTTTTAACCTTATTTTTATTTATTCATTCATCCATTTTAATTTGACCAGAGAGAGAGAAGGAAAGTGAGAAAGCAAGCCACCAGTTCCGAGCCTCGAACTGTGGTCGGCCATGTGGGAGTGTCCAGCACCCTTAACTACCACGCCACCTGCTGGTCCCTGCTTCAGAGTTTTCTATAAATGTTTTTGGGACTAAGAAATGAAATAAGAACAGGTGTTTTAATAAGAGTATGTTGTAACACAAAGCATTGTTGGGATAGGGTGTTAGTTGGGTCCTCAATGAGACTGCCACTTGTTAGCTAATGTTAGACAAATTATGCCTGGGAAAACCATATGTTGTTTTCTGACCTGCATCACCTTATAATACTTTAGACAAACAGACTGGAGAGCTTATGTATAATTCTTCACAAAACTTGTCATGTTGTTATCCCCCCCCCCCAAGTGCAGGTAAAAAAACTGTCTGATTGATCACTGGATATAGAAGAAAAAATTGAAATATTATAGAGAAGCAGGAAGATTGTCACCATCAGTTACAGCTTTTGGTTTTATATTTGAAAAGCAGAATAAGATTTATTAATTCTCTTAAACACTGTGTGATTAAGTACAGAAGATAAACTAGTGAAGACAGGGTTCCTGTGTCCTTGGAGAGGGGCACATAATAGACAGTAAACATCCCATTAACCTTACGTACTGGCCTGACCTGTGCCATGGGGTGCTTAATGATCACCAATGTACAGTATTGTCATGCAGGGTTTAGTCAGAACTACTGTCCTGGAAACTTAGGTTGTACCAGTTGATCCTTCTGCAACATGCTGGCACCATATTCTCTTCATCTTTTGCAGCACTTAAAAGAAATGGCTCTATCTTTGGAATTGCACCAAATCAAGAAATAAACTAACAGATGAGTGAATAAAGAAACTTATCTCATCCTGGGCATATTTTCAATTTTCTTGTTTGTGGAGATGATAAAATGAAAATCTAGAATAATAGTTACTGAGAAAATGACACTTAGATCAGGTTATACTTAGTGAAAATTTGTGTTCAGTGACTGCGATATGATTGTTTTATTTATTTTTTTCCTTTCCTTCAGTTACTTTTCTGAAAACATTGTCTGCTAGATGGTGTGGATAAGATTCAACTTCAGAAAACAATCTTTCTTTGTTTTGCTGAAAAATCGATGGTATCTTTTCAAGTTTTTATAATATTTTGGGAACCAAGGTTTTTTAAGTTTTGCAATGGATAAACTCCATTTATATCATAGATTTTAAAGACTTTTAAAGTTCATTAACAAACTTGAAATTATGGAGTGAATTACATCTTGAGGATACCAAGCAAAGTAATTTTATGAGTAAACCGTGTTTATATAAGACACTTTCAGGTTCTATACTGACAGTGCCTTTGTAGGTTTTTAATGGTTAGAATAAGTAAGTACTGCATGTATTTCACTTTTTCCTAGATTAGTGATTGAGTGGAAGGGCTCTGAGTCAGGCCTTACTGGTCACCATTTAAGCTAGCTGTGTGACCTTGGGTATGTTGTTTTCTTTAAACTCGAATTTGCTCCTTTGCTTGTGGCACAATAGTACTTAATTGTTTTCCATGTAAACACTTCATTGTGAGGATGAATAAAACAATCTCTTAAAATGCCTCCCAATGGTTCTGAATCACCCAGATTTCTTATTCTTTGTTTTGGACTAAAAAAAGTCTTCTCAGCCTTGTCCCCAGCTTTCTTTTCAGCTCTCACCTAGCCGGTCACACCACCCAGTTCTACTCTTTCTCTGATTCAGGGGCTCCTTACTTAGGGGTCCATGGACTGCCTGAGCTCAGTTATTCCTGTGATTTAAATTTTGCCTTTGATTTTCTAAGTGCATTATTTTGGGAAAGATGATTTGAATTTTCATTTAATTCTTCAAGATCTAAGACATATATTAGGCTTTCAGAAGATATTTACCGACTGACTGATCTCCAAAAGGGTAGAATTACTTCTTTAGAAACTCTCGGGTCACCAGGCATTCTTATGTCTTTCCCTTTCATTGTGCTGTTCTATCATTTTCTCTCCATTTCTACATGGCAGATTTTTCTTCTTTGGAGCCCAGTGCAAATGTCATTTCTCTGAAGCTTGCCCTTATTTCACCAGATAGATAGTTCTCTTATTTGTTTGTTTATTTTGACACTTTGTATATATTCATTGTTCAACTTACTTCCTGTCACTGTCTTCAGGTCTGCTCTGAGACTGCACCTCTCAGTAATCCCTCTTGCCTTCTGATTAGCTTTATTTTTAGTCCACCTGTGTTTTTTCTAAATAGTAAATATAAGCTTGTTAGTCACTTTATACTCTTAGCATACTATGTGGTTTCTTAGGCAAGATAAAGTTCAGACTCATTAGCCTTTTAGAATCTGGGCCCCCAAATCCCACCTTTCTACCTTTAATTTTTTTTTTTTTTGAGAGGTTTTTCGCTATAGGGCGCGTGCGCTCGCCAGACAGAGAGAGACATAGAGACAGAAAGCAAGAAATCACCCCCCAGGGGGGATGGTCATGCCGCAATCCCTTCTCCATTCTTCTCTTGGGATCTTGGGCACGCACGCACACCCGCCCGGTGTGAGTTTTAAGCCACCGGATCTGGGACGGAACCGTGGTCGACTGCATGGGAGTCCAGCGACATAGCCATTACGCTAACTGCTGGTTCCCTCTACCTTTAAAATTTTTTTTTTTTATTTTGGGACCAGCAGATGCTGTAATGCTTACTTCGCTGGACTCCCATGCAGTCGACTGCGGTTCGAGTCCCAGACCTGGTGGCTTGAAACTCATGCCAGACATGTATACGTGCATGCCCAAAATCCCAAGAGGAGATTGGAAGAGAAGGGATTGCAGCGTGGCCATACCCCTGGAGGAGGGTGTGATTTCTCACTTTCTCTCCCGGGGAGCTCAAGCACCCTGTAGCAAAAATGTCTAAAAATTTTCATTGTTGTTTTATGGGGGGGTCATGGGATCTTCAACTGGTTCTCATCATGATGTGGTCCCTCAGAGAACAGAGTAGAGAAATAGGCACATTTGTCAGGGCGTCATGTGATTCCTCATCCCCCAGCCTTACAGTTAGCCAGAATGGCAACCCCCGCCCCCCCCCCCCCCAACATGCACACATATTTTAGACCTACTGGGGAATCCAAACATTGGTCTTCCACGGGGCTTCAGCACTGAAGAGTGGTACCCTATCACCTGCATTATCCTGGTTGGGCCTCCAGCTTTTTTTTTTTTTTCCTGAGAGATTTTGTTATAGGGTGTGTGTGCTCTCCACAGAGACAGAAATCAAGAAATCACCCCATCAGAGGGAATGGCCACGCCATAGTCCCTTTTCCTCTAGTCACCTCTTGGGATTTTGGGCACACACAGGCACCCAGTGTGTTTTAAGCCACCGGGTCCGGGACTCAAACTGCAGTCAACCCTGTGGAAGTCCTGGTCTCTCCAGCTTCATTTTTGGTCACTGTCGCAGCAGTGTCTATCTCTTACTTTGCCTGATTAACTCCAGGGCCCTCTCTCTCCCTCTGCCAGTTCATCATTTAAGACCTAGCTTAAATATTTGGGTCTTTCAGAGCTTTGATTTCAGCAGCCAGAATGAGATGATTGTTTCTCTGGTGTGTCCTGTTAGCTTTCTGTACATATGCATGGTGCCTAAGTGTTTGTTTCTGTGTTTGTCTCATATATTGATAATAAACCAACAAGAACAGTGTTCTTGTTTATTCTTTTTTTTTTTTTTTTTTTTTTGGTGTGCTTTGTACCTAACGATTAAAACTGATTTGTTGAAAGGATTATACTGTAGAGGCTTCACTCAAGATGGGAACTTCAAAAGGAACACCTAATGTAAAATCTAGTATGCACAAAACAATTTTGCCAGAAGAAATTCCTATAAAGGATCAAAATAAGAGATTTTGGTTGTTCTTGTAGACATTACTTACCAACTTCAGGCCTATATTCATTAGATAATGTTCATATTTACATGTGTGCAAGGAGGGGTAGCACTGATGGAGAGAGAAAGTGGGAGGCATTGCTGTTGTGAGGAAGACTTAGCTACCTCACAGGACTGTGGTTTGGAAATGCTCACATGCGAGAATCAGTCTTAACTTCTTGAGGTTGGTGGCTTTAGCTCTTTCTTGTGTTTATTTTTTTTTTTAAAGAGAGATTTTTGCTATAGGACTTGTGTGCTTGCTGGAGAGACAGACAGAAAGTGAGAAATCACTCCCCGCAGTCCCTTCTGCATTTCCTTCTCGGGCCATGGGAATGCATATCACATACCTGGAGTGAGTTTTAAACCACTGGGTCTGGGACTCAAACCTTTGTCAACTCTGGGAGTCCAGCGATATGATCATTATGCCATCTGCTGGTCCCTTTAATGAAATTTTTTAAAGAATTACTTTATTTAACTTTATTTATTTTAATTTGACCAGAGAGGTGACAAAGCAAGCCACCAGGTCCAGGACTCAAACCGCTGCCAGCTATGTGGGAGTCCAACGCCATTAACCACCACGTCACTTATCAGTCGCCTTTTAATTTTTAATGTGTTAGTTTTTCTCCCTGCACTGCCTTCTCTTAGGAGATGTCCTAATAGAAACTGTATGACAAACAGTTATAGGACAAGCTAACTTGTAGTGCACTTGACCAGAAATGTGACCTAGGAAGTAGTGAAAACTAGGTGGTACCACTGTTTCTTGCTGTGTACACTGGTGCTTATTGGTTTCTTCCAGTGGGTCATGGTCTTCAAGAGTGTTAATTAAAAACATCTAAAAAGAAGGCATCACTTATCGCAAAACTGTAGAGACATTGGTAGAAAAAAAACTAGAATGTGTCCCCTCCATTCTAGTCTAGACATCTACCTTTATCTCTCTCAGGGCCTTTCCCTGTATCTCACCTAAAATAGCATTTCTCCTTTGCCTTCCTCCCCTTTGCTTTTTTTTCTTCAGATCATTGGCTACTGTCTTATATCTGTCTCCTTAACCAGAAGTGCCATGAAGCTGTTACCTGTCTTATTTACCCAGTGCCTGGAATAGTTTCTGCCATTCACGAGCACTCAATAAATGCCCGTTGATCTTTGTTCCCTCCCTTACCTTAAATCCCCCACTGTACTTTTGGAAGGTAACAAGCGAGTCTTATCTGTCCGTATGCTGCTTCCCTGCAGGGTCCAGGTCTTGTGCTTTGTGTCTTGATCCTGGGTAGACCCTCATTTAAGTTTTATTATATAATTTATACAAATAGAAATATATACATTTTATATAAATTATGCACATTTTAAGATAAATGAAGCATATAATAAGCTTTCATTGCTGGCACAAAGCTGATATACAAACTATTACATGAGAAATTAGAGAGGCTACATAAGTTCCTGAGCATCTTTTATGTGCCACGAACATAGGTGAGTGGTTTATTTTCACTTTACAGATAAAAAATAGCCCCAGGAAATTAGCTTTCCCAGGGTCCCACAGCCAGTTAGTGGTGGCAAGGTCTTAAGATTTTGAGTCCATGCTCTTTTTTCCTATATCAATACTTCTTAAACTGTGTTTTGTTCCACATGATATGTGTAGTAGTAAATGCTACTTGAAATAAGAGTTCTGTGTTTGTATAAATTAGGATACTGGGATAAACTTTTTAAATGTGCCTTTTTAAATTTAAATTTTATTATTATTTATTATTTTGGAGAGGTTTTTACTTATAGGGTGCGTGTGCTCACCAGAGAGAGACAGAGACAGAAAGCAAGAAATCAACCTTTTCCTCTGTCCTCCTCTCGGATATTGGGGGCACGCATGCGCACAAGGAAATCAACCTTTTCCTCTGTCCTCCTCTCGGGATATTGGGGGCACGCATGCGCACAACGCCCAATGTGAGTTTAAACCACTGGGTCTGGGACTTGAACTGTGGTCGGCTATATGAGAGTCCAGTGACGTAGCTATTATGCTGCCTTCTGGTCCCTAAGTTTGCCTTTTATATGTTCAGATGAATTGTGAATCCCCTAAGTTTGCCTTTTATATGTTCAGATGAAATGTGAATCTTTTCAAGAATTATTTAGTTAATTTTATTTATTTATTTATTTATTTTTCTTTTTTTAAATGGCCAGATTGAAAGAGAGGGAAAGTGGGAAATAAAGCCACCAGATTCAAGACTTGAATTGTGGTTGGCCATGTGGGGGTGTCCAGTGCCTTAACCACCAGACCACCTGCTGGCTCCCCACATTGTGAATCTTTAGAGAGAGAGAAAGCCAAAACATTTGCCACGGTCTAAAGTTTATTTCTGTCTAAAAGTCACATGCTTTTTTTTTTTTTTTCCACTACAGTAAAGCAAAACACAGTAATGAAGAGTTGATTGTGTTCTTTTTCTGCATACCACCACGTTTTGATTCTCTAGTTTCAGAGTAAAATATGACTGAGGTTTTTTTTTTTTCCCTTCAAGAATTATTTATTTATTCATTTTATTTTGACCAGAGAGGGCAGATTGAGAGAGAGAGAACATGCGCGCTAGCTGCCAGGTACAGGACTCAAACCGTTGTCAGCCATGTGGGAGTCCAGTGCCCTCCACCACAATGCCACCTGCTGGCCCCAGAGCTTTTTTTTTTTTTAAATTATTTATTTTATTTAATTCCACTTGTTTCTATTATTTTTTAATTTGACTAGAGAGAGAGAAAGGGAAAGGGAGACAGCCATTAAGTTCAGGACTCAAACTGCGGTCTGCCATTGGAGAATCCAGCTCCTTTAACCACTGCCACCTGCTGGCCTATGATTGAGCCTTTTATCAAAAAATTTTTACTCTAAGGTTTTTGCAGATTTAAAATTTCATTTATTCTGTATGAAAATATTTGAATGTATTATGATTTTGGGGAAGGTGAGAATGAATTATGTTTCACATATGTTTAGAGTTTGAGATTTATTTCTGTAGGATTTCCTATATTCCTGCAATATTACTAGGTTGGGAATTACTAATGTATTTCTTCCCATGTTTGTGGTCAGTCTGATTTCTCTAATGTCTGATTCTATTTAGGAGGGATCAAGTAGCTTATGGTACTGACATATGATTTTATAGTTTTTTTTTTTTTAAGTTTTTGCCATAGGGCACATGCACTCTCAGGAGAGAGAGAGAGATAGTGAAAGAGAAAGTGAGAAATCATCCCCCAGGGCAATGGCACTGCGGTCCATTCTCCATTCTCCTCCTGGGATTTTGGGCATGCATGCACATGCACCTGGTGTGAGTTTCAAGCTGCTGGGTCTGGGATTTGAACCGCAATTGGCTGTACGGGAGTTCTGCACCTTAACTACCATGTCACCTGCTGGGCCAATTTCATAGTATTCTTACTCTGAGGAAATAACTTGAGTGTGTCAAATTAGCCAACACCGTAATGTCTTACTAATCTGCATGCTTCTTTAAAAATTTACAAAAATGTAAGATAGCATGGATGACTTAGCTTGGGAATTGCATTTTTTTTGTTTTTTTTTTTTTTGTTGTTTGGAGAGGTTTTTTCGCTATAGGGCACGTGCGTTTGCCAGACAGACAGAGAAAGACAGAGAGACAGAAAGCGAGAAATCACCCCCAGGGGGGATAGCCACACCGCAATCCCTTCTCCTCCATTCTCCTCTCGGGATCTTGGGCATGCATGCACACGGACCTGGCATGAGTTTAAGCCACTGGGTCCGGGACTTGAACTGTGGTCAACTACGTGGGAGGGAGTCCAGTGACAGCCATTACACACACCAACTGCTGGTCCCAGGGAATTGTATTTTTATAATACATAATTGTATTTTTATAATACATAATTGTATAAGACAGGCATATGCTAATTTGTATTTAGTATTTTTATTTATTTATTTATTTATTTTTTTGGAGAGATTTTCACTGTAGGGCGCGTGCGCTCGCCAGACAGAGAGAGACATAGAGACAGAAAGCGAGAAATCACCCCCCAGGGGGGATGGTCACGCCGCAATCCCTTCTCCTCTATTCTCC
>NW_006203607.1:2240013-2254586 GCF_000334495.1 Tupaia belangeri chinensis | reverse complement strand
CCCACAGTCGACTACGTGGGAGTCCAGCGACATAGCCATTACGCTAACTGCTGGTTCCCTATTTAGTATTTTTAATTGTTCTTGTCATATATATGTTTGAAATATATAAGCTATATTTAAAATAATAAAACTAAATATATATATATATCACACACATATATAGTAACTCAAAAGTAATACTCATTCTAAAAACTTGAAATGTATAACTGGGGTTGTTTCTGCACAGTCATTATGGGCTGTAGAAAGGATGCTGAGTTCTAGGACCAGCAGATGGTATAATGGTTACATTAATGGATTCCCATGTCAACCACGGTTCAAGTCCTAGTCCCAGCAGCTTAAAACTCAGGCGGGGTGCATGTGCATGCATGCCCAAAATCCTGGGAGGAAAATGGAGGAGAAGGGATTGCGGCATTGCCATCCCCCTCAGGAAGGTGGTTTCTCATTTCTATTTCTCTGTCTCTCTTTATCTCTCTGGCAAGCACATAAGCTCTATAACAAAAACCTCTCTTAAAAAAAAAAAGGCAAAGGAGGGACCAGCAGTTAGCGTAATGACTATGTCGCTGGACTCCCACGTAGTAGACTGCGGTTCGCGTCCCGGACCCGGTGGCTTAAAACTCCGGTCATGTGTGCATGCATGCCCAAGATCCCGAGAGGAGAATAGAGGAGAAGGGATTGCGGCGTGACCATCCCCCCTGGGGGGTGATTTCTCGCTTTCTGTCTCTATGTCTCTCTCTGTCTGGCGTTTTTTTTTAAAAAAAAAAAAAAAAAAAACAACAATAAAAACAAACTCTCAAAAAAAAAGGCAAAGGATGCCCTGTTTCACCTAGCAGCCTCTTTTGAATCCCTAGCCCAGTTGGCCTGAAACATTCAGAGAGCCAGAAATCACCCCACGGGGGGGATGGCCACACTGCAATCCCTTCTCCATTCTCCTCTTGGGATCCTGGGCATGCACCCACACATCCAGCATGAGTGTAAGCCACTGGGTCTGGGACTTGAACCGCGGTCGACTACATGGGAGTCTAGCGACATAGCCATTAGACCAACTGCTGGTCCCATTCAGTGAACACTCTTAAAGGTTAAGGCTACTTGATTCCATCTAACTGACTACATGGTTTGAGTTCTCCACCAGACAGTTTAAAAAATGCTGCGTACTTTGTGTATGCATACCCAAAATCATGAGAGGAAAACAAGGAGAAGGGAATTACAGGTGCCTATTCCCCCCCTAGAGGGTGCTTTCAAGAAGAAGAAGAAAAGAAGAAGAAAAAAGAAAGGGAAGGAAGAAAGAAATCACCCTGTTAAAAGGAATGCGTATTTTAAATTTTGATGAATACTGGCTCAATGTTTCCCTGTATCCTTGTTAACACTGGTGTATTAAGCTTTTAATTGCTGGTCTGATAGGTAAGAAGAATTGCTGTCACATTGTTAAGTTGTTCTGTATTTTAATATCATTTGAATATTTTTATATACTTTACTCTTTTTTCCCCCTGTTTTGTTATTGGGCATGTGTACTCACTCAACAGGGAGACAGAGAGAAAAGTGAAAAGAAGAAATATCCACCTCCCTCCCCGCCAGCCCACAATCCCCACTCCTGTATTCTCCTCTCAGGACTTTGGGCATACATGCACATGCACCTCATGTGATTTTCAAGCTAGCCACCCAGTCTGGGGCTCAAACTGCAGTCAGCCATGTGGGACCCTAGCTGCCTTAACCTTCACACCACCTGCTGGCCTAGATACACAGATTTTTATCTTGTGACGTGTTTTTACTTATTAAAAAATGTTATTAGTTAAAAATAATTAAAACTAGATTTTGTCTAATTGACCATCACAAATTTATGTAATCTATATAATCTTTTGATTCCATGCTATTTTGAGATTTTCAAGAAGCAGAACACATCCTAAAGAATTATAGCATAAAGTTGCAGCCTAACTTGAAGCTACTGCAGTGGGAATACAATTTAGTGATTAATTGTGGCTATGAGGATTGATCTGTGTAGTTATTTATTTTTCCTTTTTTGGAGAGGTTTTTGCTATAGGGCGCATGCGCTTGCCAGACAGAGAGATAAAGAGATAGAAAGCGAGAAATCACCCCCCAGGGGGGATGGCCACGCCGCAATCCCTTCTCCTCCATTCTCCTCTCAGGATCTTGGGCACACACGCACACACGCCCGGCGTGAGTTTAAGCCACCGGGTCCAGGGCTCAAACTGTGGTCGACTATGTGGGAGTCCAGCGACATAGCCATTACGCTAACTGCTGGTCCCTGTGTAGTTATTTATTAATCATACATTTATTTTTTTTTATATATCACTGTTACTAGACTCTTTAAAGATTCAATCATAGTTGAATCCCTGGGAAGACCACTCAGTGCTTTCCATTAGGTAACTTTCTGTATGTATGTGACTTTTATGTGTTTTCAAATAGAGTGTACCTTGAATAGACGTAAAACCTTGAGCCAGATCAGTTTGTTATTTGGGGGTTTCAGGTTTCTTAAGTGAGATAACCTTTAAGGTTTGATTCTGCTTGAAAATTATATAATTCAACTGAAAAATGTTTGCTAAAAATTATTTTCTGAGTCATCTCTCAGCATTTGTTTTATTCGTATAAAGCAAGCAGAAATGTGTAAAAGGAGTGAGATTTTAAAAACTCATTTAAATTCAAGTATTAATATTATATTCAGCCCCCTGGTGGGTTATTATTTACCCCTTTAGGGAAATGTCCATCCCAGTGGAAATCACTCTACTAATTTGAACTGAAATTATTTGTTTACCTAAAATGTTAGGCTCACTCTCTTGTTTTTTTCCCCTTCATAGTGAAATCTCAGTTTCAATATTTAAACGATTTAGTAAATGAAAATGTTAAATCTAGAGCAGATTATCCCATAAAATTCCAGTAATTAAAACATTGCATTTGGATCAATCTCATGTTTTATCATTGTGTGAAATGGAGACATTTATTATGTAGATTAAGTTAGGAGCTGTCACATAAAAAAAAAGAATTATTTATTTATTTATTTATTATTACTCTTCAATTTAAAGAGAGAGAAAAGGCTGCCAGCTCTGGGATTCAGACTGTGGTTGACCATGTGGGAGTCCAGTGCCTTCACCACCATGCCACCTGCTGGCCCCAGGAGCTTTCACTTTAAATCCTCTTTCCAACACTGTCTGACCTTCTCTTTGACCTATATTCTTTTTTGGAGAGGTTTTTTGCTATAGGGCGTGTGCGCTCATCAGACAGAGAGAGACATAGAGACAGAAAGCGAGAAATCACCCCCCAGGGGGGATGGTCACTTCTCCTCCATTCTCCTCTCGGGATCTTGGGCACGCACGCACACGTGCCCGGCGTGAGTTTTAAGCCACTGGGTCTGGGACCCAAACCACGGTCGACTACGTGGGAGTCCAGCGACATAGCCATTACGCTAACTGCTGGTTCCCCGACCTATATTCTTTTCTGTAAAATTTTTAGAGAACTACCTGATAGGTGGTTGTGAGAATCAAACGGGACAGTGTAATGCTGCCATCAGCATAAGTTTTGATAGACACTGTGCCCATTATGTCAATTTATTCTTATTGTTTCTATCCCTATTGTTGTTTTAAAGAAGTATTTAATGTAAAATAGCCTTTTTCTATATTTGTCATTGTTAAGCTCATCAAAATGAAAAAGATACTTGTTAGGTGTTCACAGAGCATTTGTTAGGAGAGTTTTAGATTCAGAGACCCTAGGATGAGCTGTAGACTGGAAGTGTAGTAGATAGCAGTGAATTTCTATTACATTGAAGCAATATAGTTGCCCTTTGGACTTCATAGTGGATATAATGGCTTTGATTTATTGTAACCAATAGATCATTCTGTATAAAACATTTCTTATTCGTTTGGCTATTAGCTTTAACTTGGTTTAGTGTTTGTTATTTAAATTGTCGTTTTATTGAAATATGAATATATCAAAGGTGATTTGAGTTTGTAACATTAGATTTGAGTCCTTGAGAAAAATATGGCAGCTTTTCATAAAATCATAGAACCCCCATGTTTGGAGTAAGACCTTTAGAAGTCATTAAGCCCATTCACTTCCCATCTTAAAACTTTAAGGAGAATCCTACTCAGTCTCGGATGTCAGTTGACATCAGATTAGGCTGTACTGTCAATAATGTTTATCACCAAATAGAATTCAGGGCTGATATGCCACTGTAATCCTATGTGAATACCCTTTTGAAAAAGGATATCTAAGCATTTCCTTCTTAAAATATCCAAAAGTACAGCTTGGTCAATATGATGTTTTTTGCTTATTTGTAGGATTTGAATGAAACAGTGAGAATTTAGAGTCAAATCTCCTTAATTGAATTTATTTTAGTGTACAGGGATATTTCACTCTGATCAAAGATACATATTTGAAAAACTACCTTCAGCCCCAAAAATAAGTTAGCAAATCCTTTAATGAAAGTGCACATCATCAAAAGCAAATTATAGAATGATTGCTGTGTGGTATTCAGTGTACTAGATTCTGGCTTACAGTGCTGATAAAACAGTTGTGGTTCTTTAAACGTATTGTCTAATGGAGAAGAGAAACTTAAAACATTTTTTCATACTACATTTGTTTATGATGTAGTCAGCAGTAGCCAGTGGTGATTCCATGCATTTATCCACCTTCTAAATAATTTGGCTTTGGAAAACAGGAGCATAAATAAAATAACTCTTAGCACTAAACTATTCAGTTTTTCAGTTTAATATAAATGGTTTGTAATAAGCAAATTTATTCTTTTCCAATTAGTATAAATTATAAAAAGATCCTTATCTATGCCATGTTTCTATAATCAGCTTCATTGCTCTTGACTGCCAGACTAAAACTTTGAAGCAAGTATGCGATTAAGAAGAAAATACTGACTCCGCTGGTGTGGTGCAGTGGTAGCACAAGTGCTCTGCAAAGCTGTAAGCTGTGTGGTGACCACAGGTTTGGATTCATCAGTTCAGCACCCAGGATCCTGAGTAGCTGGAGGACTGGAGAAAGGGCATCCAAGCATGAGAAGACCCTGTAGAGGGTTCTTGCCCCTCCTTTTTCCCATCTCTCTCATGCACACACTGTTATTTAAAAAAAAAGAATACCCTACTAATTCAAAGGAGAGCAGGAACAACAGGAAACCATCAGGAACTGTATGATGGCTTTTATATTTTAAGTTTGGAAGTACCAATAAGTGTTCTTTTACTATCCCAGAGACAGAAAACATTTGATGCCTAACCTTTTACTTAGGTGTTAGGATACAAACCATATTGTTTCCAGGGGTTATTGGGGAGCAGAGGTGGAATTGATGGGGCAGAAGGGTAGTCTTTCACTCTTTATTGTATACAGAATTTAATTTCTTTCTTTTTTTAATTTAATTTCATTTTTAAAAGATTCATTTATTCATTCATTCATTTTAATTTAACCAGACACACACATGCACACACACACACACACACAGAGAGAGAGAGAGAGAGAGAGAGAGAAGTGAGAAAGCAAGCCACCAGGTCCAGAACTTAAAACCATGGTCGGCCATGTGGGAGTGTCCAGCACCTTAACCACCATGCCACCTGCTGGTCCCAGAATTTTATTTTCTTAAAAAATTACTTTATCTAACTTTATTTTAATTTGATTAGAGGAGGACAGAAAGAGAAA
This sequence comes from Tupaia belangeri chinensis, assembly GCF_000334495.1. Lineage (NCBI taxonomy): Eukaryota > Metazoa > Chordata > Mammalia > Scandentia > Tupaiidae > Tupaia > Tupaia belangeri. Next base: position 2,248,943 of record NW_006203607.1, on the reverse strand, counting down.
GTGAGAAAGTAAGTTGCCAGGTCCGGAACACAAACCGTGGTCGGTCATGTGGGAATCCACTGCCCTTAACCACCACACCGCCTGCTGAGCTCATTGTATACAGAATTTTAAAGTGGTCAGAAATGTGTGGATTTAAAAATTTTGCATATTTTTAAATATTTTCAAATAAAATTTAAACAAACAAAAAGGTTGGGACAAATATGTTTAAAGATTGAACTTTAAAAAGATATCCAAGATCTACTGTTTAAAAAAAAAAAGTTAGAAAGCAGTATTGCCTAGTTTATAAACCAGTGTTATATAGAAAATGTTTTGAAAGCCAGTGACTAAAGTGTTATCATTTGTTACATTTCAGTGAAGAATTAGTAGGACATTCACTATGTTTCCTGTGTTTTTGTATAGTTTGTAGGTTTTTTTTTCTTTCGTACAGGGATATTTCACTCTGATCAAAGATACATATTTGAAAAACTACCTTCAGCCCCAAAAATAAGTTAGCAAATCCTTTAATGAAAGTGCACATCATCAAAAGCAAATTATAGAATGATTGCTGTGTGGTATTCAGTGTACTAGATTCTGGCTTACAGTGCTGATAAAACAGTTGTGGTTCTTTAAACGTATTGTCTAATGGAGAAGAGAAACTTAAAACATTTTTTCATACTACATTTGTTTATGATGTAGTCAGCAGTAGCCAGTGGTGATTCCATGCATTTATCCACCTTCTAAATAATTTGGCTTTGGAAAACAGGAGCATAAATAAAATAACTCTTAGCACTAAACTATTCAGTTTTTCAGTTTAATATAAATGGTTTGTAATAAGCAAATTTATTCTTTTCCAATTAGTATAAATTATAAAAAGATCCTTATCTATGCCATGTTTCTATAATCAGCTTCATTGCTCTTGACTGCCAGACTAAAACTTTGAAGCAAGTATGCGATTAAGAAGAAAATACTGACTCCGCTGGTGTGGTGCAGTGGTAGCACAAGTGCTCTGCAAAGCTGTAAGCTGTGTGGTGACCACAGGTTTGGATTCATCAGTTCAGCACCCAGGATCCTGAGTAGCTGGAGGACTGGAGAAAGGGCATCCAAGCATGAGAAGACCCTGTAGAGGGTTCTTGCCCCTCCTTTTTCCCATCTCTCTCATGCACACACTGTTATTTAAAAAAAAAGAATACCCTACTAATTCAAAGGAGAGCAGGAACAACAGGAAACCATCAGGAACTGTATGATGGCTTTTATATTTTAAGTTTGGAAGTACCAATAAGTGTTCTTTTACTATCCCAGAGACAGAAAACATTTGATGCCTAACCTTTTACTTAGGTGTTAGGATACAAACCATATTGTTTCCAGGGGTTATTGGGGAGCAGAGGTGGAATTGATGGGGCAGAAGGGTAGTCTTTCACTCTTTATTGTATACAGAATTTAATTTCTTTCTTTTTTTAATTTAATTTCATTTTTAAAAGATTCATTTATTCATTCATTCATTTTAATTTAACCAGACACACACATGCACACACACACACACACACAGAGAGAGAGAGAGAGAGAGAGAGAGAAGTGAGAAAGCAAGCCACCAGGTCCAGAACTTAAAACCATGGTCGGCCATGTGGGAGTGTCCAGCACCTTAACCACCATGCCACCTGCTGGTCCCAGAATTTTATTTTCTTAAAAAATTACTTTATCTAACTTTATTTTAATTTGATTAGAGGAGGACAGAAAGAGAAAGTGAGAAAGTAAGTTGCCAGGTCCGGAACACAAACCGTGGTCGGTCATGTGGGAATCCACTGCCCTTAACCACCACACCGCCTGCTGAGCTCATTGTATACAGAATTTTAAAGTGGTCAGAAATGTGTGGATTTAAAAATTTTGCATATTTTTAAATATTTTCAAATAAAATTTAAACAAACAAAAAGGTTGGGACAAATATGTTTAAAGATTGAACTTTAAAAAGATATCCAAGATCTACTGTTTAAAAAAAAAAAGTTAGAAAGCAGTATTGCCTAGTTTATAAACCAGTGTTATATAGAAAATGTTTTGAAAGCCAGTGACTAAAGTGTTATCATTTGTTACATTTCAGTGAAGAATTAGTAGGACATTCACTATGTTTCCTGTGTTTTTGTATAGTTTGTAGTTTTTTTTTTCTTTTGAGAGGTTTTCACTATAGGGCGCGTGTGCTCGCCAGACAGACAGAGACTTAGAGACAGAAAGCAAGAAATCACCCCCCAGGGGGGATGGGATGGTCATGCTGCAATCCCTTCTCCTCCATTCTCCTCTCGGGATCTTGGGCACGCACGCACACGCGCCCGGCATGAGTTCTAAGCCACCGGGTTCGAGACGTGAACCGTGGTCATCTGCGTGGAAATCCAGCGACATAGCCATTACGCTAACTGCTGGTTCCCTATAGTTTGTATTTTTTACCACATATATATTACCCTTTCAACAGCTGTTTTGTCAGTAATGGTCATTGTTTTCTTCCCTTATTGGATCCTGTTTCCTGGCTCTTAAAAAAAGGTTTTGGATATAGGGGATACTCTAATAGTTCCTTGTAGAGGTTTCTTTCTTGATTGTGTTAGACTGGCTGGGTATAGAAGGCTAGGTTGAAAAATCAATTTTGCTCAAAACTTTGAAAGGTTCATTACTTTTTTCATTTGGTTTTTTTTTGAGAGGTTTTTTCGCTATAGGGCGCGTGCGCTCGCCAGACAGACAGAGAGAGACATAGAGACAGAAAGCGAGAAATCACCCCCAAGAGGGGATGGTCACGCCGCAATCCCTTCTCCTCCATTCTCCTCTCGGGATCTTGGGCACGCACGCACACGTGCCCAGCGTGAGTTTTAAGCCACCGGGTTCGGGACGCGAACCGCGGTCGATTACGTGGGAGTCCAGCGACATAGCCATTACGCTAACTGCTGGTTCTCTCATTTGGTTTTTGTTTGTTTGCTTAATTTGCCAAAGTACATGCACTCAGCAGAGAGACACAGAGGAGAGGGACAAAGCACTCTTCAGTCAAGCATAGTCACACTGCTCCCTTTTCCTCTTTCTTTTTCTGTTCTGTTGAGATTGTGGGCATGCACACATACATGAATGACAGTTTTCAAGCTGCCGGGGATTCGAACTGCAGTGGGCCTTGTAAAATTCTGGCTTCTTTAACCACCAGGCTGTGTATCCAGCTTTTTATTTTGTTTTTGTTTTTAATTGCCAGGAGTCACCTGTGCTAGCCAGATAAGGAGAGGGAGAAAGAACTCCCAAGTGGAAGAAGGTCATATGGCAATCCCTTCTCCTCCATTTCTCCATCCTATCAAGATTTTGGGCATGCACATACATGCATCTGGTGTGTTTTTCAGACCACTAGGGCCATGACTCAAACTGTGGTCAGTCATGTGGGATGTGGCTTCCTTAACCATTAGGCTGTGGGGCTGGCCCAGTATGTTACATTTAAAAAATGTCAGATGTTTCCAATATACAAAGTATTGTATTAAGGAGCTTACATTCTTATAATAAACACAGCCTACAAAATAAAATAACAGAAACTGTCTATACATCTCTTCATTGATACCCATTTACCTCCTGTCACATACCAATTGTGGTATTTAATTGTTCCCCTGAACCTGTTTACTTTGTGTTTATGTCTTTTATTTTATTTATCTTTTTAATTTGCCAGAGGCTGTGTGTACTCATCAGAGGAAGAAAACATCACTTGTGGGGAATGTCATTTCACAATTCCTTCTACTCCATTTCAGGATTTGGGACATGCACGCATACACATGCACCCTGTTTGTTTTTTAAGCTGCTGGGTCCAGGACTGGAACTGAGCAGTTGCCCGTGTGGGATCCAGCCACCTTAACCACCACGCTACAGGCTGGCCCATATTTGTACATTTAAAAATAACATGGTATTATTTTATGTTCCAACTTTATTAACTGTACTATATATATTATTCTGATATTAAAAAAAAAATGTTAACTTAATGGGGACCGGCAGATGGTGTAATGGTTATGTCGCTGGAGTCCCATGTAGCTGACTGAGGGTCAAGTCCGGGACCCCACAGTTTAAAGCTGTGTGTGCTTGTCTAAAATCCCAAGAGAAGAATGGAAGAGAAGGGATTGTGGCATGCCATTCTCCCTTGAAGGGGTGATAGTTTGCTTTCTGTCTGTCTCTCTGTCTCTCCAGTGAAAAAAAAAAAGAAAATTTAATGTAGTGTTTCTAAGGTTTATCTATATTTGTACGTGTAACTTCTGCACATTGATTTTTCAATGGTGTATTTTGCTGTGTAAATATATCAGTTCACTTCTTCAATCTTTTATTGATAGATTTAGAAGCATTTACATTAACTATTAGATTCAACATCCTTCCACTGTATCTTGACATACAATGTGCAAGAATTTCTCTAGGGCATGTACTTACAGTGGAATTGCTGGATTCATATATAGACTTCTCTTCAACTTTTATAAATATTATGAAGTTCTCCAAAGTTTTATTCCAGTTTATGCAAGTTATCAGTTTATGAAAGTGACTGTTGTCCAGCATTCTTGCCCATATTTAATACTGACGGTTTAATTTTAGCCATACTAGTAAGTAGACTGTGGTATATCATTGTGGCATTAATTTGTGTACTTGTGAGGAATTGCTCATTCCCTTTATTAGCTTTTGCTTTTTGTGGCCCACATGCCTTTTAAAAAGCAGTTTTATTGAGGTATAGCTGACATACAGTGAACTAATTTTGGCTTATCTTTATACCCATTAAACCATCATTATCATAAAGATAATAACTATATCCATAATCCTTAGAAATTTCTTGATATGCATTCCTTCTTTTTTACCCTCTTCCCTCACATATACTCTACCATCTCAACTACTGGTCTGCTTTCTGTTTCTCTAGATTAGATTGCATTTTATAGAATTTTATTGAACTATGATTATACATCCTTTTGTTTAGTCTTTTTCACTCAGTATAACTATTTTGAAATTGATGTTATATACATCAGTTATTCCTTTTATTGCTAAGTATTTGCTGTGTGGATATATCGTGATTTGTTATTCACTCACCTGTTGAAAGATGTTTGGGTTGTTGCCAGTTTTTGGCTACTGAAAATCAAGCTACTACAAACATTTCATGTATAAGTCTTTGGGTTAACAAATGCCTTTTACTCTTTTTTCTTGCATAAATACTCATGTGGGATGTTGGTAGATTTTTCTGAGTAGTTGTATCATTTTACATTCCCATTAACAATATATGAGAATTATGGTTTTCTACCTTCTTGCCACCACTTGGTGTAGCCGATCTTTTTAGTTTTAGCCACTTTAAAATGGTAATTCATTGTGATTCTAACTTGGATTTCCCTAGTGACTCACTCTGTTTATCTTTTCATGTGCAATACTTAGTGTTGACAGTTTTACTATTTTAGCTATTTGGTGAGTAAACTGTGGTATCTCGTTGTGGTTCTGATATGTATAGTTGTTTACTTGTGAGGAATTGCTCATTTCTTACAAATAGCAAATATCTTTGGTTAATATTCTGCTCAAATCTTTTATCATTTAAGAACAATTAGGATTTCTTTTCTATTTTTTGGAGAGGTTTTTGCTATAGGATGTGTGCTCTTGCCAGAAAGACAGAGACAGGAAGCGAGAAATCACCCCCTAGGAGAAGTGACCACGCCGCAGTCCCTTCTCCTCCATTCTCCTCTCGGGATCTTGGGCATGCATCTTGCGCCTGGCTTGAGTTGTAAGCCGCTGGGTCCAGTTCTTGAACTGCGGTCGACTACGTGGGAGTCCAGCGACATAGCCATTACGCTAACTGCTGGTTCCCTGAATACAAATCTTTTGTTAGATATCATTTTACAAAGATTTTCTCCTGGGTTATGCATTGACTTTTTATTTTCTTAATAGTGTATTTTGGGGGCCAGCAGATGGCGTGGTGGTTAGGGTGCTGGACACTCCCACTGACTGACTACCGTTCGAGTCCTGAACCTGGTGGCTTACTTTCTTACTCTACCCCCCTCCTTGTCTTTTCTAGTCAACTTAAAATAAATGAATGAATACATAAAAATTAAATCTTTAATATATTTTGAAGAAAATGTTTCTTTAAAAAAATTTCCAGAAAGCGTGTGTGCTTGTAGGGATGGGAGAGAGAAAGAAAGAACCAACACCTCCTTCCCCTATATTATCAAGCTACAGTACTTCTCCATTTTTCCCTCCTTTCAGGATTTTGACCACACATGTACATATGTCTAGTATGTCTTTCTTTCCTCTTTTTTTTTTTTTTTTTTTTTTTTTTTTTTTTGCTATAGGGCGTGCGTGCTTGCCAGAAAGAGAGAAATAGAGAGAGGGAAAGGGAGAAATCACTCCCTGTGGGGATGGCCACACTGCAATCCCCCCTTCTCCATGCTCCTCTCAGGATCTTGGGCATGCATGCACACGTGCCCGGCATGAGTTTAAGCCACTGGGTCCGGGACTGGAACTGCGGTAGACTACATGGGAGTCCAGCAACATAGCAATTACACCATTTGCTGGTCTCATGCAGCTATTTTTTTAAGAGAAATGTTTGCTATAGGGTGTGCGTGCTTGCCCCAGAGACAGAAAGCGAGAAATCACCCCTCAGGGGGATGGCCACACTACACACAATCCCTTCTCCATTCTCCTCTTGGGATTTTGGGCACACTCACAAAAGAGCCCTGTGTGACTGTTAAGCAGCTGGGTCTGGGACTCTAACCATGGTCTACTACGTGGGAGTCCAGCGACATAACATTATACCATTTTGAAATCTCGATTATGTATTTTTATTTTTGTTGCCTGTATTTTGGTGTCATATTCAAGAAAACATTGCATCAGCTCTTATATGTAGGCCTTTGATCCATTTTGAGTTGATTTTTGTGTGTGGTGTTAGGGATCCAGTTTTATTCTTTTGCATAAAGATTTGAGTTCCTAACAGTATTCAATGAAAGAGCTGTTCTTCTGCCATTTAGTGATCTTGGTACCTTTGTTAAAAATCATTTGAAGTGGGGCCAGGCGTGGTGGTGCCTGCCCTATAGCAAAAATCATTTGAAGTGGGGAGCAGCAGTTAGCGTAATGGCTATGTCGCTGGACTCCCATGTAGTCGATCGAATTTCGAGTCCTGGACCTGGCGGCTTAGACTCACACTGGGCGCGTGTGCGCGTTAAGATCCTGAGAGGAGAATGGAGAGGGGATTGCGGCGTGGCCATCCTCCCTGGGGGGTGATTTCTTGCTTTCTATCTCTCTGTCTCTCTCTGTCTTTCTGGCGAGTGCATGTGCCCTATAGCGAAAAACCTCTCAAAAAAAAAAAAAATCATTTGAAGTCAGCCCATGGTGTGATGGTTAAGATAGCTGAATCCTACATGGCTGACTGTGTAGTTTGATTCTCAGATCTGGTGGCTTGAGAAACGGATCAGGTGTGTGTGCCCAAAATTGTTAAGAAAGGGAGAGAGAGAGAAATGATTTCAATGTGACTGTTCCCCATTGGAGGTGCGCACTTCGCTTCTCTTTCTCTACAAGCACTTACACCATTTGGTAAATAATAAAAAAAATTTTTTGACCGTATGTAATCATTTGGCCTCTCCATTGTATTCTATTGATCTGTCTTTTTTTTGGGGGGTAGAAGTTTTTTCCTTAGGGTGCATGTGCTTTTCAGAGAAAGAGAGACACAGATAGTGAGAAAGAAATATGAGAAATCACCCTCCAGAGGTGATGGCCATGCCACAATCTCTTCTCCATTTTCCTCCTGGGATCTTGGATATGCACTCACACACACTCGCCTGGTGTGAGTTTTAAGCCACTGGATCCCGAACTGGAACTGGCAATGTGGGAGTCCAGTGACGTAACCACTATGCCATCTGTTGGACCCGATCTGTGTCTTTTATTGGTAATTTTATAGTGATTTAATTTTAAGATGATACCACTTTAGGAATACATGAAAAATTTCACTGAGCTGCAACAGAGATAAAAAGATTATAAACTAAATAAAGTATTGTATTTCTTCTATCAGGCTGATCTTCAAAAAAGCTGTTTTTAAGTTAGAATATCTAGGGGCTGGCAGGTGACGTGGTGGTTAAGGTGCTGGACTCCCACATGACAAACTGCAGTTTGAGAATTTGACCTGGCAGCGTGCTTTCTCACTTTCCCTTTTTCTCTCTATTTCTGGTCAAATTTTAAAAAATAATCATAATAAAAATAATTCTTTAAAAAATATATTATCTAGTAATTCTCACTGCTCTTCAATCTGTCACTAGCTTACATTGATAATAGTAATGTAAATTGGAACAAATTTTCTGGAGCATAATTTGACACTGTGCAAGCCTTAAAAATTATTCACCCAGGCAATTCCATTTATAGAACATTATTCTAAGAAAATTGTCCTGGATACATGGGAAAAGTTAGGAATAAGGATGCTTATCTCAATATTACTATAATAACGTGAAGTTGGAAGCCAAAATATCTATAGAGAGTTGAATAATAAATTACATTATCCACACAGGTTAGGTAGCCATAAAAATACTGATGATGAAGAAAATTTTACAATCAGTAGAAAGATAACAGTAGAAAGATATTAAAATTCTTCAGTTAGACATTAAATCCCTCAAACTTAGTATGTATTAGCTGTTAACAGTGATCTGTAATTCTGGGAATGGTATTGTGGGTTATTGAAGTTTTTATTTGTACAGGTATATTATTTAACAGTAAATGACATAACTTTTATGACAAAATAGCAAAAGATACTTTTTAAAAAAGAATTATGTTATTTAACTTTATTTATTTATTTATTTATTTATTTGACCAGAGAGGGACAGAGAGCAAGAGAGAGAGGGAGAAAGCTCCCAGGTCTGGGAGAGAGAGAGAGAGAGAGAGAGAGAGAGAGCGCTGCCAGGTCTGGGACTTGAACTGTGGTCGGCCATGTGGGAGTTGAACATTCTTTTTTTTTTTTTTTT
>NW_006203607.1:2221475-2239968 GCF_000334495.1 Tupaia belangeri chinensis | reverse complement strand
GTGCGCTCGCCAGACAGACAGAGAGAGACATAGAGACAGAAAGCGAGAAATCACCCCCCGGGGGGGATGGTCATGCCGCAATCCCTTCTCCTCCATTCTCCTCTCGGGATCTCGGGCACGCACGCACACGCGCCCGGCGTGAGGGGAGTTGAACATTCTTAAGCAACATACCGTCTGCTGGCCCTGCCAAAGGTACTTTTAAAAATTGAAAATGAAATGACACTAGAAAGTATAGTTAAATCCCTTGGGACCAGCAGTTGGCATAATGGTTTTGTTGTTGGACTCCCATGTAATCGACCACGGTTTGAGTCCCAGACCCGGTGGCTTAAACTCATGCCAGGCACATGTGCATGTGTGCCCAAGATCCCAAGAGGAGAATGGAGGAGATGGGATTGCGCTGTGGCCATCCTCCCAGGAAGAGGGGTGATTTCTCACTTTCTCTCTGGTGAGTACACATGCCCTATAGCAAAAACTTCTCCCCCCACCCACCACCCAAAAAAAAGGAAAAGAAAGTATAGTTAAATCCTGTAACAGAATCATTATCTAAAAATAATTTTAATAGGCAGGGCTGATGGACTGAATCCAGTGAATATATATAAAAGCCTTAGGGGTTTTAATTTATTCTAGTTACTTTGTCAACTAAGCAGCCAGCTGTTTTCTGCTCATTCTTTTTCCTCTTATGCCCAGCATAGTCTCTTTATTGGAAACTTCTGTGCTTTCTCACTGTTTATTGACATTTAAAGTCTCTTCACTATTTACCCCAGCTGTTCTCATCATTTTAGTCATTTATCTCTCTTTTTCAACTTTGCCAGACTTGCTTTCTCTGTTTAGCCTTTCTGTTCCCCCCACCTCTGCATTTGAAACTTGAACCATACCAGAGAGATCCAGCTCAGGTGCTGCCCCATCCTGGAAGTTTACCCCTGTAATGCAGTCACATTTCACTCGTGTGTAATTCTAAAAGCATTATGTGTTGAGAAATAGCAAGCAAAATAAGCTTTCTCGCTTTATATGAAAAATTTGAAATAATGTAAACTCCTTATTACATTACTCCCTATTGCCATAGGACACGCAGCTTGTAAAATAAACAGTGGGCCAGCAGGTGGCGTAGTGGCTAAGGTCCTGGACTCCCACTTGGCTGTTGTTTGAGTCCTGGATCTGGCAGCTTTCCTTCTCTTCCTCTGTCTCCCCCTCTCTCTACTACCCTGTAGCAATTAGAAAAATGTAATAAAAAATGGAATTAAATAATTCTTTAAAAAAAACCCACCAGTTATCTTTTGTCAGTTTTACCAGCCATTCTGAAGTACAGATATTTAGTGCTATTGCTGGAAATTTTTATCAGAAGTAGTCACTTTAGAATGGAAGTTAGATGTTGTAAATTCTTAGGGGGAAAAAGCCAAATGATGATCACAATACTACGTGCTGCAAATTAAAGATAATACTTTAGTGGTCAGCAATTAGCATGGAGATTAAGGCTACTGGGACCCAAATGGCTGGATAGCAGTTTGAGTCTTGGACCTGGTGGCTTGAAAATCACGTCAGGTGTGTGTGTGTGTGTGTGTGTGTGTGTCCAAAATCTCAAGAGGAAACTGGAGGAGAGGGGTTTACAGTGTGCACATCCCCCCCCCACGTGCCTAAGGTGATTTCACACTCCCCTTCTTTTTTTCTTTTTCTTTTTCTCTTTTTCTTTTTCTTGTTTTAAAGAATTATTTTTATTTAACTCTATTTATTTGTTTATTTATTTTAATTTGACCAGAGAGAGACAGAGAGCAAGTGAGAAAGCATGCTGCCCAGGTCCAGGACTTAAACCGTGGCTGGCCCATGTGCATCCTTAACCACCATGCCACCTGCTGACCCCGGACAAAGGTATTTCTGAGGTAGAGTCAACAAGTTTTGGTGTGATGATTTCAAAATTATTTATTTATTTATTTATTTTAAAGCTCTGGCTTCCGAAAACGCACAGGTGGGATGCAGGAGGAAGAGCATAGTTGCTGGGGAAGATGTTTAGTTTGGGATATCTTGAATTTGAGATTTGAATAGGACATCCAGATGGAAATGTATAATAGGCAGTTGAGGTATATAACAAGGACTTGAGAGAGATTTTAGGGTGATCTGTCTGAGTTGTTAATGAGCGCACTCCTGTACGAATAGTTTAGAATAGCCCACTCTGGAGACCACCAGGTGGCATAATGGTTATGTTGCTGGATTCCTATGTAGTCGACTGCAGTTTGAGGTCCGGACCTGGCAGCTTAAAACTCGCGCTGGGTATGTGCACGCGTGCCCAAAATCCTGAGAGGAGAAGGAAGAACGGATTGCAGCGTGACCAATTCCCCTTGGGGGTGGTTTCTCCTTTTCTATCGCTCTGAACCTCTCTCTGTCTCTCTGGTGAATGCATGCGCTCTACAGCAAAAATCTCTAAAAAAGAAAAAAGAATAGCCCGCCCACTATGGTACTGGCTAGTTTTTAACAAATATGCTCATATCTGGCCTCTCAGTGTACATAGCTGTTGAAAGGCAGGAATAGTCCTCATCCCTGGACTTAAAAGGAGGTTGAATAAATTAGTTTACTAAAACAAAGAGGGGTCATTTGGTTACTTGGGCCAGCAGGTGGCATGGTGGTTCAGGTGGTGGATTCCCACATGGCTGACCCGTGATTCGAGTTCCAGACCCAAGGGCTTGAAAATCACCACAAATAAATGGATAGGTAAATGTTAAAAATGTTTTTTTGGTCACTGTAGATGCCACTGAACTGGTGGGGAGTTGTACTTATCATTTATTGCTCCTTTTTCAGTTTTGTTGGTATTTTCTAAAATTGAAATTCCTATTGAGACATTTGTTTTTCTTCCCTGTGTCTTATGGAATTTTGTGCTAAAGATACTTAAAAAGTTACTTGGGTGGCTCTAATCTTTCAGCCTCATCTTGCATTAAAAAAAAAAAAAAAAAGATGATAGTGGGCTAGTGCCGTGACATCTCGGTAACGTGCTGCTCAAGTGAAGCTGGATCCATACAGAAGTTGCAAACTTGACTCTGCAGTGGATCTGTACACGCAGGGCGCGTGTGCCCGTGATCCTGGCTGGTAGGGAAGATGGGGGCGGGGGTGGAGGATCATAGTGTGAGATCCTTTTGAGGGTGCTTGTCTTTCTCTCTGTCATAAAGAAGCAATAACAAAGAGATTGTTCCAGTGTTTCTTCAAAGGGCTAAATTATGCCCATAGTGGGTATGTTAAGGAGATCTGTGTTTATTTTGAACTAACACATTGGGGGTAAGGATTTAGGAATATAAAAAAGTATAGATCAGTATAAGATAAGCTGTAAACACAAATTCCACAGGATATTAAAATTTTGAAATTGTGTAACTTGTAGAAATCTTAATGGAATGTGCCAGAGGATATTAGATTGGTGGTAGGAGCGTTCTAAGTGGCAGATAGTGGAAAATTCTACTGTATCTGTGTGCCCTTTGCCCGTCTCTTGCACGCTTTAGTTAGCAGTTGGTTAATGTGCTTGTGTAGTTTGAGTTACCAGGTTTAGGCTAATTCTGAAACCCCTATGAGGATAGCTCCTGTCTTTTTCCCTGGCACCTAGCATTATATACATAACAGACCTTTGTCAAATGAATAAATTGGTGAATATATTCAACAAACACTTTTGAGACTTCTTGGGGCGGGGGTGGGTAGAAGTGGGCAGACCTATGAAGATTGGTAATATGACTTCAGGGAACATAAAATTTGGGACCAAATATGAGTTTTTAAAGCTCTGATTGTTAGGCTACTGTTGATGTATACAATAAGTAATTTGCTAACCTAAACCAGAATTGGTTTCTAACACAGATTTTACTACATCTCTGAGGAAAGGTTAGGTGAAATCTTATTTATATTATAAATATGTTAATGTTCTGTATTCTTTGCTTGCTACTTCTTTATTTAGCTGGGAATCAGGATTGTTGGGAGTCAGTTTTATAAGCTCTTCAATTGTGGTTTCAATGTGTGTGTGTATAGGGACCATTAGTGTGGAAATTAAAGCTGTAGAAAACCCAGTGGAATCTTGCACTGTTACCATAGCTATTTATGGTTCTTTAAACAGAAAAATCAAAGTGAACATAGGAAGTTAGGAAACTAACAGATTATTCTGGGGGGTAATGAATTCAGTTAAGATGTAATTCACTCAAGATAAAGCTACCCTCAGAAAATTACTTGCCTATAAAACGAGTCCTAGCCAAAAACTTGTAAGAATCCCCTAGCCCAGTCAAAATGCATATTCTAGGGGAAATAGTGCTTTATCCTGCCTATTTAGGCTATGACACATAATTTAAGTCTTAACTAGATACATCAATTGAACAAAGGAAAAACCTGATCAGTTGTTAGAAGAAAGATATATATTAACATGAAAAAGAACAACTCCATCAAACTCATAAAGAGGCACTCCCAAATAAGAATTGAGCATTGATTTTTCAGCACTGTATAGGGAAAACATAAGCCAGGTTTCTACCATCGTTTGAACAAATTCTTAGCGAGAGGACACATGTAATTAACCTGGCCTTATCATGGTTCCATTTTGGTTTGGATTTCATGCTCATCAGATAACTTCTCAGATATGATAATATAGGGAAATTTTTTTACCCTGGGTGGCAGTGTGACCATCCCTCATTGTAAACAAATGAACTGACATTTTGACATTTATATTAACTTTTTAAAAAATTTTAATTTCTTTGATACATTTAATCACTATACCTTACTTAGTGTAAAGTGAATTCTCCCAACTTGAATACACTTCACACCAGTCCAGTTGAGGATACTGTACACATCATCATGGACAGACAATAATCTGTTTCTATGTTCCTTAAATGTCTTGCCTCTCTATTTTTCTCCTTAATATCTTTCCTCACACTCTCCCTCTTCTTCCACCCTCCTCTCTCACTGAATTCAGTATCCATAACCATTTTCCATGCTTCTCTATCCACTAGTCTTTCAATTTCCACCATAGAGTGCGAACAGCCGGTATATATTAAGTAGAGACATACATTGTCTCTCTTTCATAGCTTGACTTGCTTCATTCCTTCATTCAGCAATAAATTTTCCATATTCATCCACTTTCTATCAGAAGCTAGGATCTTGTTTTTTAAATTTTTTTTTATGGCTGAGTAGTATTCCATAGAGTATATGTGCCACATTTTTCAATCCATTCATCTGTTCTTGATCATTTGGGTTGGTTCCATGTCTTAGCAATTGTGAATAATGCTGCAGTAAACTTACATGTGCAGGCACTTTTCTGACTGACTGTTCTCCTGTCCTTTGGGTAGATACTCAGGAGTGGAATTGCTAAATCATATGGTAGTTCTATTTATAGATCTTTGAGAAACCTCCATATTGTTGTCCACAGTGGTTGGACTAATTTACATTCACACCAGCAGTATAGGCGAGTTCCCCTTTGACCACAGCCCTGCCAGCACTTACCTTTTTTTTTTTTTTTTTTTTTTTAATCTTTACCATTCTGACTGGGGTTAAGTGGTATCTCATTGTGGCTTTGATGTGGGATGGTGAACATTTTTTAAATGCTTATGTTAACTTTTAAATGAAACAAGAAATATGTAACATTAAGTTATATGTGTTTTATAGATACATGTTTAGATGTTTATATAATATTTGTATATATATATATAACTAATCTTTTATACGTTGGTTAGTGTGAATCAATCCCTGGAAACCTAATCAACACTGTGTGTGCAGAAGAAAATAGGCATATAGAATCATAGGACTTGGGGCCATACTTAGGAATAAATTCCTTTTCATAGATGGCAGGGATCATATCTTGCTGTACCCCAGAGCTTGGCACATGGTTGGTGCTTAGTTTAATACTGTTTTAACAAAATTCATTATTGGAGGTTAGCAAGTGGTGTGGTGGTTAAAGTGCTGGATTCTCACATGGTGGAATGTGGTCCCAGTCCTGGACCTGGTGGCTCAAAAATCACGCTGAGTGGGTTCCTGCGAGTGCCCAAATCTCAGCATGAAAATAGAGAAGGGGTTGTGGTATGGCGATCCTCCTAGAGAGTAATTTCTCGCTTTCTCTCTCACTGTCTGTTTCTCCCTGTCAAGTGCATGTGCCCTATGGCAAAAACCTTCAAAAACAATTATTGAATTTCAGGGAAAGTAACACCAGACCTAGTGAGAACAACTATAGGCTTTTAGAGGCTTTACTCTCAGACTTACTCTCGTGTCAAAGAGCAGTTCTGCCTTTTTTTTTTTTTTTAAAGTAAAATTATCTTAGAGGCCATGTATACTCACTGGAGAGAGTGAGAGAGAAGGCGAGTGAAAAATCACCCCCCTTCTTCAGTAGGATGACCACACCACAATCCCTTGCCTGTGAGCTTCTCTCAGGATTTGGGGCATGCCCCCACACATGCCTGGTATGTTTTTCAAGCCACTGAATCTGGGATTCAAACAGCACAATTAATCATGTGAGATCCAGCTGCCTTAACTACCGTGCCACCGGCTGGCCCAATTCTGCTTTTTCTTTAATTCAACAGAAATAATTCATTAAACATTAAAAACAGAACCCTTTAAACAAACCACAGCCTAAAAAGGCAAATAAAGGTATATTCATTTGTTACAAAATTTGAGAGCAAAGATAATCTTGTTGTATGATTTTTATATGTAAAATAATTAAATCTTTAATTTTATTTTTTAGACTTTATTGCAATATGCAAGCAACAAGAATGCATCAGAACATATCGCATATCTTCTGGAAGTATATCGACTTGCCATCCAAAGCTTTGCCAGCGCACGTCCTTATTTAACTACTGAATGTGAAGATGTCCTCTTAGTGCTTGGCAGATTAGTACTGTAAGTTTAAAAGCTAAATCATTCTCAAAATGGAATACCCTTGATCATTTTTGAGGAACAATGAATACTTTGAGGGGAACACTGGAATTTTGGAATTTGATTAAATTATTTGAACTAAATAGTTTTACTAACAGAAAATATTTGGTTGCAGTAGGAGTTTATCACCTTAGAAGCCCATCATTATTTAGCTGCATTTTAATATTTGACTGTCCAGTAGCAGACAAAATTCCATGTTTAATGTAAATTATCTGCAAATTGAAAAGATAAACAGCTGTTCAGTTTTAGCTGGGGATTACCTTCTTTGGTTTTATAGATTGTTTAGCAGGATAATTTATAGTCTCGGTGGTTCATTTTGTTTTTCTCTGATCTTATCTGTTTTTTCCTGTTCTCCCAAGCCCCAGATCTCTAATACCATGCTTTTAGGAACAGTAGCCTTCTAGTTTTATAATTCCATTGTTCTTCCTGTCGGGTCCCAATTTCTGTATTACTTAGTCTAACCCCCAAGGGGTAAGGAAATATTCTGTAAGATTTTAGAGAGATGTTGCTTCATTGTTAATTTATTTATATTTTAGAGAGAGAGAGATTTTTGTGATAGGGTGCGAGCACTCACCAGAGACAGAAAGCGAGAAATCACACCCCCCCCCGGGGGGGGGGGGATGGCCATGCTGTAATCCCTTCTCCTCCATTCTTCTCTTGGGATCTTGGGCACACATGCACATGTGCCGATGTGAGTTTTCTTATCTTTCTTTTTCTTTTTCTTTTTCTTTTTTAAGAATTAGTTTATTTAATTTTATTTCTTTTGATTTGACCAGAGAGGGACAGAATGAGTGAGACAGAGAAAGTGACCGGGAAAATGAGAAAGCAAGCTGCTAGGTCCAGGACTCACACCGCAGTCGGCCCTGTGGGAGTCCAATGCCCTTAACCATCATGCCACCTGCTGGCTCTTTGGTGTGAGTTTTAAGCTGCCGAGTCTAGGACTTGAACTGCAGTTGACTACGTGGGAGTCCAGTGACATTATCATTATGCCATCTGCTGATCCCATCTTTGTTTATTTTTTAATGAGAGACTGTAGTAGGAAGAGAGAGAGAAAGGTATTTTGAGCAAGGTCTTGCTATGTTGCAATTCTCTTGGCCTACCTTCCCAGTTAGACACCAGGCATGCACCACCATGCCTTCCTGTTTAGGTGGGGCCAGGAACCAAACCTAGACCTCCTGTGTGGCCTCAGCCTCACACAGTGGTGCCCTCTATTGCAAACCACCGTGCCGAGCTGCTTGATTTTTTTTTTTTTTTTGTCATTTTTAAAATTCTTTCAGCATTCTCTATTCTGACACAGAGGTAAAAGAAAATGACTGAAATTTAAGTGTCAAAGAACTTTTTACACTTAAACCCACAATTGTATACATTTATGATACTCACATGTCAATTAAAAACTCACCAACTATTACGAAACAGGACAAATTACATCACGGAAGAACCAAAAATTAGAAAAGAATTTGATAAAAAAAATATATATCCAACTATGAAAACTATTGCTCTCTTGGTGTTTTCACATCCTTCTCTTCTGTGTACTTACATACAACACATTGTTCCCATGGATGAACACGTCTCTGTACTTACACTTCAGCGGCCCCTTCATGTACTCTACTGCTCCAGGGCTGTGTTCATGTAGCCGTCCAAGCAAGCCAGGATCCCTCGATAATCCACTCCAGAATTTAATTTTACCACAACTGGTTATCCGATGATTTGCTTCAAAAAGTCACTGGGGGTTTGCTTCCGCAGACTCATTGTAACAATCTTGGGAGGCAGGAAACCTGAGTTCTAATCCCAGCTCTGCTACTTAATTAGCTGTGTGACTTAGACAACTCATCCTTTCACCTTTCCTAGCCCCAGGTTCCTCATCTCGAAGCCAAGCTCCAGAACCCTCACTCCCCGCATACAAGCCCCTTGATTGGTATTTTTAGTTGATCTTTTCAAGTTGTTGAACATTTCTTTCTTTTCTTTTTTTTTATTTTTAATTATTCTATTATGTCTTCTCTCTACTTTCTAGGTAATGATTAGAGTAAAATGAAGAAACACTTTTTCTTACTTGGTTTGTTAGAGGTAAAGACATGATTTGCAAGTCTTTCTGCATCCTCCGCAATTGACAGAAACCTAGATAGATGTACATATGCTTTATTACCTAATCAGGTGAATCACAAGCTCCTATCCCTTGGAATCAGAATTGTCCTTTATGAATGCCCTCCCCCAAAACCAACCACAAAAAAAACCTACTTGGAATATGGTTTCTAAAAGGCTTATATTCTTGGGACCAGCCGATGACATAATGGTTGCACTGCTGGATTCTCACATGACTGACTGCAGTTCACATTCCTGGACCTGGCGGCTTGAATCTCACATCAAGATTTTGGGTGCTCAGAATCCCAGGAGAAAAAGGGATTGCGGTGTTGGCTGTACTTCTGGGGAGGTGAATTCTTGCTTTCTGTCTCTCCAGCGAGTGCAAGTGCCCTATAGCCAAAAAAAAAAGAGGCTTGCATTCTTGCCAAATGTATTAAAGCAAAAGCAATCATGTAAATATGGAGCCTTGTGGTTTTTCTTTCTCTTTTTTAAAGTTGGGATGCTAATATGGCCTTAAGAAAAGTTTGGAGAGTAAAAATATTCAGAAGTCCAAACAAATGTATAGTGTATATTCAACATTGATGTCACACTGTACTTACTATTGTAACCACCTTTATATACTTATTTATATTGTAGGAGTTGTTTTGAATTACTGCTTTCAGTATCTGAAAGTGAAGTGCCATGTGAAGTCTGGGTACCATTCCTTCAGTCTCTACAGGTGAGTTGATTTTAGGTCAAAAAAATTTCTCTGTATAGGTATCTAAGATGCCTACATACTCAGTCCCAGAGAAATGAAATTGGAAACTCAGGACGAAAACCACCTCACTATATGTTTGCTGTTATGTTTATAAAATGAGTAAAGGGCTCTCCACACAAAAGGAGCATGTTAAAAATGAGTTTCTTTCTTATGGCTGCATTTGCCTTTATGTAGCTTAGAAACCAATAAAAAATTTTTTTCATTGTTTGAAGATAAAGTTGACAGAATAAAGCTATCAAAAATTTAGAATTTTAGGGAACCAGCAGTTAGCGTAATGGCTATGTCACTGGACTCCCACGTAGTTGACCGTGGTTCGCGTCCTGGACCCGGTGGCTTAAAACTCATGCCGGGCGCGTGTGCGTGCGTGCCCAAGATCCCGAGAGGAGAATGGAGGAGAAGAGATTGCTGCGTGACCATCCCCTCTGGGGGGTGATTTCTCGCTTTCTGTCTCTCTGTCTCTCTCTGTCTGGCGAGTGCACGCGCCCTATAGCAAAAAAGTCTCCCCCCCAAAAAAAAAAAATTTAGAATTTTACATATTATAAGGAGTAATGTTTGGATTATTCATAGTACATGTGGTAATTTTAGTATACAAAACTGCGTATTTCATCACATCTAAGATTCACTTCTTTCCCTGTTAAGCTACAGGGATTGTGCCAAGCATTACAGGTCTCAGAAATATCCAGAGTAGTCATCATAGATTCTTTTCATGCATTTTGCTTACAGGAGTTCTTGGGTTCTCACATTGGTTTCATCACTGCTTTTTGTAGTTAGGTGAGCAGGTCAGCAAGCAGCAAGTTAGGAAGGGATAAGGTAGGAGAAAAAGCAAGTGTAGTGTTAGCAATGGAAGGCAGATTTTCCTGTGCAGACAGAAAAATACTACTTAAAAAAAAAAAGACATGATGAACAATAGCAAGAGCCAAATGGGCACAGGAGTAACACAGAGCTTTGCAAGGCTGACCCATATGGGAAGGTTCTGGGTTCATGTCCAGAGGCCTGCCCGAGTTTACTGGGCATGTACCAGCTCCAATGCAGACTTGTTGAAGCTGGGAGTGGATCGTAGCATGACGACCCTGTTGGGGTACTTTCTCTTTGTGTCTCTGTGTGTCTCTCACTCATGCGTGAAAGAAACTTTAAAAGAAAACAGTTCTTTATGAATTAATCATTAATGATGTGCCAGGTACTGATCTATCCTGCACTTTACATGTTTTATATCTTTTAAGCAATTACCGACTTTATAATGTGAAATTTTTAAACAATTATTTTATTCTAACTATTTATTTAGTTTATTTTAATTTGACCAGAGAGGGACAAAGAAAAAGAGAGAGAGGGAAAGTGAGAAAGCAATCCGCCAGATCTAGGACTTGAACCTGGGTCATCCGTTAGGGAGTCCAGTGCCCTTAACCATCATACCACCTGTTGGCCCACAATGTGGTGAATTTCTTAATGTCCATTTATAAATGGTGAGTCAGGTGTAGAAAGGTTAATTAGGTTACCCCAAATTTGCATCCAGACTTGTACTCAGAGTTTACATGGTTAACTACTAGAACTCCTCCCTCCCTCCCTCCCTCCCTCCCTCTCTCTCTCTCTCTCTCTCTCTCTCTCTTTCTTTCTTTCTTTTTGGAGAGGTTTATGCTATAGGGTGCATGCACTCGCCAGAAAGTCAGAGAGAGACAGAGAGACAGAAGGCGAGAAATCACCCCCCAGGGAGGATGGCCACGCCACAGTCCCTTCTCCTCCATTCTCCTCTCGGGATCTTGGGCACACACACACACACACACACACACACACGCGCACGGCGTGAGTTTTAAGCCACCGGGTTTGGGACATGAACCGCAGTCAACTACATGGGAGTCCAGTGACATAGCCATTACGCTAACTGCTGGTCCCTCTTTCTTCCTTTTTTAAAGAGGTTTTTGCTATAGGGCGTGTGTGCTCGCCAAAAAGAGAGAGACAGACAGAAGGTGAGAAATCACCCCCCCAGGGGGGATGGCCACGCTGCAATCCCTTCTCCATTCTCCTCTCAGGATCTTGGGCACGCACACACACGCGCCCAGTGTGAGTTTAAGCCACTGGGTCCAGGACTCAAACTGCGGTTGACTACATGGGAGTACTACATGGTCCCTGGCACTTATTTCTTGTAGACACAAATATTTGCATACTAACAGACTTTTGCTTCATGATCTGGAATTACCTTTCCTTTAGGATATATAACCCAAAAAGAAATATAAGATTTTTCTCTTTGAGGAGAAGGGAACTCTTTGCCATGTTGTTGCCTTATTTTAATGCCTAATACAGTCCTAATTTCTCACGTTCCCACACAGCTGCTGAAATTATCTTTCATGCATAGTACTTTGGTCATTGTCATTCTGTTTTGAGGCCTGCCAGTAGTTTCGTCCTGGCATATGGCATTTTAGAAGGATATTCTTACTTTTATACTTAACTCTTATTAGCTGTGTTACTTTATTTTTTATTAATTTTTTAAAAGAGTGTATACTCGTGTTTCTTCATTCTTAGTTTGTTTGCTTGAAGAAAATAATGCCCCTCCTCCTCGTAAATTCTATCAGTGTTTATTAGAATGTAGGATATATGTTTTTTTCTTTTAGGTTTTTATTCTAGGGTGCATGCACTTGCCTGAGAAAGACAGACATAGAGAAAGTGAGAAGTCACCCCCCAGCGGAGATGGCCATGCCACAGTCCCTTTTCTTTCATTCTCTTAGGATCTGGGGCACTCATGCCCACATGCCCCTCATGATTTTCAGACCACCATGTCTAGGACTCAAACCGTTGTCAACCATGTGGTGAACCTTGATCACCATCCTGGCCCCTCAAATAGATTTTGTAGGTAACCAGCAGTTAGCGTAATGGCTATGTCGCTGGACTCCCACGTAGTTGACCGCGGTTCGCCTCCCGGACCTGGTGGCTTAAACTCACACCAGGCACGTGTGCGTGAGTGCCCAAGATCCTGAGAGGAGAATGGAGGAGAAGGGATTGCGGTGTGACCATCCCCCCTGGGGGGTGATTTCTCGCTTTCTGTCTATGTCTCTCTCTATCTGTCTGGCAAGCGCACGCGCCCTATAGCGAAAACCTCTCAAAAAAAAAATAGATTTTGTAATAAATAGAAACGAGGGCTTATTCTTTGCAAGTTTTTTTCTCTTTTCATCATTGTCATGATTGTGTCTAGGATTTCATATATAGATCTCCTTTAAAAAAAAAATGTTGTTAGAGTGCATATGCTTGCCAAAAGATTTTGTAATAAATAGAAACGAGGGCTTATTCTTTGCAAGTTTTTTTCTCTTTTCATCATTGTCATGATTGTGTCTAGGATTTCATATATAGATCTCCTTTAAAAAAAAAATGTTAGAGTGCATAACCTTGCCAAAGAGAGATGGAGAGAGAGGGAAAGTGAGAAACCACCCAGTCGGAGAGACAGCCATACTGCAGTCCCCTCTCCTCCATTCTCCTTTCGGGATTTTGGGCATGCACACACATATTACCTAGCATGTTTTCAAGTTGCATCCAAAACTTGAGCTGGGCAGTCAGCCATATTAGGATCCAACACCTTAACCACCATGCCATCTACTGACCTAGGTCTTCTTATTTAAAAAAAAATTTTTTTTTAGTCAAGCAATTTTAATCAAGTTAATGATAAGCAATAATATGCAATTCCACACACACACACACACACACACACTTAAATATTTTACATCAACTCTTCTGTGGTCTTTACTTGTAAGATGTTGAAGGTAGGATCCACTCCTGAATCTTCTTCCTAGTGATGGAATAAGGTACATATTGTTCTGGAAAAAGAGAAAGTAAGCCGCCAGGTCTGGGACTTGAACCATGGTCATCCACATGGGAGTCCAGCACCCTTAATCACCGCACCACCTACTGGTCCCAAACTATCTTTTTAAACAAGATTTTTATAGAAATTTGTTTATTTCTTCCATAAGCTAGAGAGAAAAAGACAGAGACTGAGAAAAAGCACCTCTAACAGGGTCTTGGTGCCATGATGCAGTCTGGCCTCATCCAGTTGTGCAGTAGGGGGACACTCGTGTTTTGCATATTCGGGAGGTCTTTGGATACAAACCCACAGCCTTCCTATGTGTGTCAGCCCCAGAGAGCATCACTTGGTCCCTGAAAACTTTTTTTTTTGTTTTTAATTTTTGCTATAAGGCATATACACTCAATACAGACAGAGAGTGAGAGAGAGAGAGAGTGAGAAAGTATCCCCTGGGGGGATGACCACACAGCAGTCCTTTCCCTTCCATTCTTGTCTTGGGATTTTGGGCACATACCGGGTACGATACTTGAACTATGCAGTTGGCCATGTGGTATGCAGTTGACTTAACTAGCCATCTCCCAACCTCTGAAAACTTTTTTTAACCCAAACTGTAGCTTTTGTTTCAGTTTCTATATATCATAATAAGTGATAGTGCTATCTGCTGAAGTGTAACAGTATAGGCCCATTAGATATTATAAATACAGTAAACTGACACGCAGCAAATTCTGAAATTACCACATAGAATCTTCATTTTCATTGTAAGTGCCTGGTCAACCTAAGTGAAAGAGAAAGAAGCCTGAGGACACACCAAGCTATTAAAGGGAAATCGTAGCATTAATTTAGTATTGCTATTAGTAAACTCTTCATTGCAACTATCACTTTCTGTATCAGTTCCATATCTTAAACCCTTTCATAGCAGAAGATAATTCAGAGTGTGTGTGTGTGTGTATCTTCATTTTCATTGTAAGTGCCTGGTCAACCTAAGTGAAAGAGAAAGAAGCCTGAGGACACACCAAGCTATTAAAGGGAAATCGTAGCATTAATTTAGTATTGCTATTAGTAAACTCTTCATTGCAACTATCACTTTCTGTATCAGTTCCATATCTTAAACCCTTTCATAGCAGAAGATAATTCAGTGTGTGTGTGTGTGTGTGTGTGTGTGTGTGTGTGTGTGTGGTTTAAAAGCCTATCTTATTTTAACATGGAAGTTAAGAGGGGAATATAAACTATATTTTTAACTTGTGTGAATGAATATAAAAGTATGTCCTTAGGTGTGTGAACATTATTTTTGGCTTATATTTTCCAAAGGAGTATGACTATAGGTGGAATCTTATGTTGCTAAAGCATTTCAGCAGCTTAAGAGAAGGAAAATACGTTAAAATTTTAGAACATGTGAACAGCCTCACTATAACCAGTAAACCTCACAGTGACAGAGGACAGTGAGACATGTACTTAATTATTTATTTCAGGTTAAATTTCTGATCCTCTTTTCCTCATGCTTTGGGTGTAAGTACTTTAAAGGACAAACTATTGGTGATTATGTTTTGTTTGATGAGAAGATAGAATGATAACTAATAATGTAGACTTTTTATGACTTCTTTATATAGAGCCACCTGTCATTTAAATGGTACTTGAATAAGAGAATTTAAATAATGATACAGCCTGGTGTCATTAAGTAATAAGTTTGTCAGAAGGAATAGGTTGCCTGTGTAAATATTGCAGAACATAAAAAGGAAGTGGTACCAGTGGCATTAAAATAGTTAAATTAGCTACAACTAGGATTATCAGGTCTTCAGAGAGACTGCTAATAATTCATACTATCTTTACATTTTATTTTTCTTCATTTCCTAAAAGAGAGTGGAGAGAGAGAGAAAGAGACAGGTATCTCCAGGTATCCTCAACAGGGTCTTGCTATGTACCACAACCTTTTCCCTGACTTCTCAGCCAGCCGGGCTTGCTTGTGTTTGTGTCCACCTGGAATCCAAACCCGGGCCTTCCCTCTGGCTGTAGTAGTACACAGCACCGCCCTATCACCCATGCCAACGCAGCTGGGGTAGTATCAAGCCATTTTAATAGTAGGACACTCCAAATATCCAGTAACACAAGGGTCTAAGTAGAATTGTGGTGGTAATTTTATGAACAGGAATTCAGGGAAATATTTTAAAGTGCATTTTATGAACAGGAATTCAGGGAAATATTTTATTTTAAAGTAATCTTTAACATAATGAAAGTATCTTAGTTTTTTTGTTTGTTTGTTTGTTAAAGGTAACAACTGAATTTCACAAAGCTTGGAGTATAGTCTCTTTTTGCTTATTCATTTTTAGGAAACCTAAATTATAAGTGTGTTCAATTTATAGATGTTCAGATATATTGAAAAGGCAAACTACTTTTTATATTAATGACTAGCTTGTTTTCTGGATGTGTTGTTCTTGTTTTTAGGAGTCACATGATGCATTATTGGAATTTGGAAATAATAATCTACAAATATTGGTTCATGTTACCAAGGAAGGGGTGTGGAAAAACCCAATTCTTCTTAAAATTCTGTCTCAACAGCCAGTAGACACAGAGGAAGGTAAGTCTTAAAACGTCACTGACAGTATTCAAGAAGGATTTAGTTCTAAGAGAACTGGAATTGATGATACATTAAAATTTTGTGAATTTCAAACACACACACACAGGGTCATTCTGGTTTTGAGTAGGAAAAATTAACTATTAGAATATAATTTGGGTCCTGCCTATAGTGTGGTGGTTAACAAGACAGATCCCACATGGCTGACTGCAGGGTTTGAATCTTGGCCCTGGAGGCTTTAAAAAACATGCCAGATGTCTGTGCTCAAAATGCTGATAGGATAGAAGAATGGAGAAGGAATTGCAGTGTTACTGTACCTCTTATTGAATCTTGGCCCTGGAGGCTTTAAAAAACATGCCAGATGTCTGTGCTCAAAATGCTGATAGGATAGAACGGAGAAGGAATTGCAGTGTTACTATACCTCTTAGGAGGTGCTTTCTCCCTCTCCCACTTTCTCTGACAAGTGAATGCATCCTTTGTTAAAATTTTTTTTTTAATTTGCTATTGGATGTGAGACCATCAGATAGATACAGAGAAAGGGGAAGTGAGAAAACATCCCCCAGGGAGATGGCTATACCACAGTCTCTTCTCTTCCATTCTGTCAGGATTTTGAGCCTGTACAAGTGCCCAGCAAACTTTTCAAGCTGCTGGGTCCAGGACTCAAACCTTTCAGTCACCCATGTGGATCCAACCATTTTAACCACCATATCACAGCTGGCCCCTGTCTGAATTTTTTAAAAGAACATTTAATGTTTGGTTATTTTATTTTAAATATTTTTAGGTAGTGTTTTATTTATCCTTTGCATTTGTTTTAAAATAATACTACATTGAGTAACAGTGTTCAGAGTTCTTGAGAAAAAAAGGAATACTCTGTGTCTAGTCTTTGGTGTATGGTAGAGCTTTACTCATACTTTGTTCACTGGTTGTAGCAACTGAGAACCATAAAAAATGCTTTTTTATTTTGTAATTATGAAATAATTAGAATTCTGTGTTTTGTAGAGAAGTATAAAAATGAAATTTTTTATTTGCAAAATTATCAGAGTAGAAAAATTAGGGGTTTGAGTTGACATTTGCATTTGAGAGACCCAAAAATATTTCATTTGATAGAGGCAACAATTGTAACTTCATTTGCTTCAAGTTAGTGAAAAATTTAAAAGATCACATTCTCTTAAGTATATTTTGGGATTAATACAGATTTCAGAGCAATTATTACTTTTTGAGATACCTTTTGTTTAGGTCTTTGAACAAGTCATTTGAATATGTGACACATGAAAATGTCCTAGTTAGCTTATTCATTCACCATATTTAACCATCTGCTATGTACATGCTGTTTGGGCCTCTCCATATTTGAAGATTGGCATAAGGGGACTTGGGTTGGTCCCTTTTCTCTGATAATTCTGCTTACCTATTGTACCGACAAAGAAAGAGTAAATAAAATAGCTGTTAAATGGAAAAGAAATTGGTGTTTATTGTTTTCTGCTCAGGTCTTCAATAAATGGTATCTCTTTGTAAATATAAACAGATGGAGGCTAAAATATCACCTTTATCATTGATAAAAGCTATTAGAGGACAGAATAGAGTCATTTCAAATGCATCCAGAATTAGGCAGGTCGCAGTCCAGGTTTAAGTTTTGATTGGGGCAGAGCAGAAAGCATGCCCTGTGTGTGTAGGCCCAAGTTCCAGAGGGAAAAGGTGGGGTCGAAGTAAATGTATCATGTATATTTTCTGCTGGTGTATTAATCAACTGTGTCACCCACTTCAGGTGTTAGTAGTAATAAATTATTTATTTACATAGAAAAGCATCAAGAAATGGGCAAAGCATTACTGTCCTATGTATTGAATGCTGTTGTCATGTCCTTCCTACCCAGTAAAGATTAAGAAAACTTGCACTCTGTTTAAGATGCTACATAAGTATCTGATACCTGCGTGTCTGAGGGCCACAGTGAATGTGGTGGGGAACCTCTGGCCTGCCTAATTTAACAGTTGTCCCTTATGCTAATTTCAGGTCAGAACATTAGAGAGCTTCCTTTGCATCTTTACTGCTCCTACAGCCCAGATACTAGCATATGTGATGCCCAAAAGCAGTGGTAATTTTTTCACTGGTTGTTTTCTGTTTAGTAAAGTAGTAATCACAGGCATAAAGTACATTTTTTAACATCCGAGTAACTACTATATGAATTTTTTTTCAAAGGGCCTATGAACATTTTATTTAATTTTGTGACTTCTGCCCCAAACTTTGTAACTGAAGTGTCAGTTGTTGATGCTTC
Organism: Tupaia belangeri chinensis; assembly: GCF_000334495.1. Classification (NCBI taxonomy): domain Eukaryota; kingdom Metazoa; phylum Chordata; class Mammalia; order Scandentia; family Tupaiidae; genus Tupaia; species Tupaia belangeri. Next base: position 2,221,648 of record NW_006203607.1, on the reverse strand, counting down.
TGCCTGGCATGATCAGTAAGGACACCAAGGGAAAACTGGTTTTTTTTTTGTTGTTTTTAAAGAATTATTTTATTTTGATCAGAGAGGGACAGACTGTGTGCATGTGAGAGAGAGAGAAAGAGAGAATGCAAAAAAGCAAGCCGCCAGGTCCAGGACTCAAACCACGGTCAGCC
>NW_006203607.1:2220935-2221357 GCF_000334495.1 Tupaia belangeri chinensis | reverse complement strand
AAGAAAACCCCTCCCGGAGGGGGTTGCCACACCACAATCCATTCTCCTCTTGGGATTTCGGGCACACATGCATATTTGTCCCGTGTGAGTTTCAAGCCTCTGGGTCTGGAACTCAAACTCCAGTCAGCCAAGTGGGAGTCCAGCCATATAATCATTATGCCGTCTGCTGGTCCCAAAGCTGTTTTTGTTTATGTTTTTGTTTTTTAAACTGGATCTTAAACATTACTGTTTTTACGTGATGAAGGATGTACAAGATAAAGTGTCAAGGCATTTGCAATTTAAAACAGTTCAGAAAAAGGAAAAATAGGGGGGGAAAAGTGACAAAGCAGTTCAGTTGTTGAATTCAAGTGGAAAGAAGGGTAAAGGATTAACAAACTTTTTTTTAATAATAAAATACAGAAGGATGATCAAGAGTAAGACTC
>NW_006203607.1:2182184-2220791 GCF_000334495.1 Tupaia belangeri chinensis | reverse complement strand
GGCATGAGTTTAAGCCACTGGGTCCGGGACTTGAACTGCAGTCGACTACATGGGAGTCCAGCGACATAGCCATTATGCTAACTGCTGGTCCCTATAATTTTAATATAGAAGCATATAGATGTGTTTCCTTTTTAAAAATTATTTAATTAATTTATTTGTTGATTTGTTTATTTTGAAGAGTTTTTGAAGAGTTTTTGCTATAGGGTGCGTGTGCTCTTCAGAAAGACAGAGAGAGACAAACAGTGAGAAATCACCCTCCAGGGAGGATGGCCACGCCACAATTCCTTTTCCTCCATTCTCCTCTTAGGATCTTGGGCATGCATGCACACGTGCCTGGCATGAGTTTAAGCCACCGAGTCCGGGACTCAAACTGTGGTCGACTACATGGGAGTCCAGTGACATACCCATTACACTAATTGCTGGTCCAATTATTTATTATTATTATTATTTTCATTATTCTATAGTTTGACCAGGGGGGTGGGAGGTGAGAAGGTAAGCCACCAGGTCTGATACTTAAACTGCAAGCAGCCATGTGGGAGTCCAGAGCCTTAACTACCATGCTACCTGCTTGCCCTATATGTATTTCCTTTTAAAATAAATTTGAGGGGACAGCGGGTGGCATGGTGGTTAAGGTGCTGGATACCCACATGGCCAACCTTGGTTTAAGTCCCAAACCTGCCAGTTTGAAAATCACACTGGGCACGTGTGTGTGTATGTGTGTGTCTGAAATCCCAGGAGAGAAGAGAAGCAGTTGTAGCCTGGCCATTCCCCTGGAGGGTGACCTCTCCTTTTCCTTCTTACTGTCTCTTGTCTCTTTCTGACTCTTTCCGTCAAGTGCATGTGTCCTTTGGCAAAAAATTAAAAATAAATAAATAATAAATTGTACCTAAGAAAAAAAGAAAACTTAAATGAATTTGAAGATTGGTGGCTTAGAATGATTTTTTTTTTTAAGACAGATTTTTGTTAATAGGGTACATGTGCTTGCCAGAGAGACAGAAAGCACGAAATCACCCCCAGAGAAAAAGACCGAGCTGCTATCCCTTCTACATTTTCTTGGGGTTTGGGGCATACATGCACATGTAGCCGATGTGGATTTTAAGCTGCTAGATCTGGGACTTGAACTGTGGTTGACTGTGTGCGAGTCTAGTGACGTAACCATTATGCCTTCTGCTGGTCCCTGGCTTAGAATAATTTTCCTAAATATAAGGTTGAACTGTGTGTTAAAAATTGATACAGTAGGGTGGTCTGGTGGTTAAGGGAGCCGCATTGCACGTGGCCGACCTCACAATTTAAGCCTGGCCTGGGGGTTTGGAAAACAGTCTGGGTCCACCTGCATGTGTGCTTAACATTTCCATAAAATGGAGAATTGAAGAAGGGATTACAGTCTCACCATGGCCTAATGTGTGTGTGGGGGGGAGGTTCTTTTCTTTCTCTGTCTCTCTTGTGAGCACACATGCTCTCTGGCAACAACAAAAAAAAAGTAGCAATAATTTAACTAACTGTATTTGTAATGTATTGAGTTAAGGTAGTTTGACCTCATAGAATAGTAGGCATGATTTTTAAAAGTAACCATTAGGATTTTTAGAGTGCTTGCTATGTCTTGGGCACTGTATTAAGCTTTTGTATCTCATTTAATACATGAAACAGATGAGATACACATCCAAGATCACATAGTTAAAATTGGAGGCAGAATATAAGCCCAGATGAGAAGACATTGAACATTTTTGATTGGAGAGTAGTAACTTTTCAGTTGCTAACTACCGTCATGTGTCACTTAACCAAGGGGTGCACCGGGAGAAACGTGTTGTCAGGCAGTTTCCCAGTTGAGCAAACATCATAGAGTGCGTATCCAGACCTAGGTAATGTAGCCCACTTCACACCGAAGCTATATGGCATGATCATAGGGGACACCCGTTGTTGACGGAAACATTGTTAGGTGGCACATGCCCGTATGCGCTTTTATTCAACATCTGTACTGTAAATCTAGAAGTTAAGCAGACATGACATTTGATGACAGATTGCTCATGGTGTAATAAAAGAAATAGCAGAGACAGATAATAGCAAGTGCTATTGAACAATCCTGTTCCTGGCCTTGTGCTAAGTGTCTTATCTACAGTTCTGGTATTTCCTTTTTGATTCTTTTATCTTTGTGAGGTGGATAATGCGAGCTTTTTTACAGATGAAGAAACTTGAAGCTCAGATATGTCAGTTAATTGTCCAGAGGTCTCAAAAGCTACATGTAGAGTCAGAATTCAGTCTCAGATCAGTGATTCTAAAGTTGAGATTTTTAACCTTTATACATTGTAATCCCTTGTTCCTATACTTCAGTAGAAAGCTACGTTGGTGGAAGTAGTAAGTGGGTTGTGTAGCTAACGGGCCTGTTCTCAGGTGTACTTCATCCTGTGGGATTTGTAAGATTGCTCACGGCCTCACGGTGCATATAATTAGAGCAGACTCGGATGCTAACCAGAATAGGACATAGAGGAGATAGGAATGGGAGGAAATAATATGGAAGAATTCGATTGAAGAGAGTTTAAAAAAAAAAAGAATTGCCGGGGAATGATAACCGACTTGATTTCTTTGAGGAAGGAAGATAGCAGGGAAGGAGAATGCCACATTTTGTTTTTCTGTAATTGAAAGTGCTGTTAACGGAAACAGAAGTAAGGAGTGGAGCTAGCTGCTGGAGTGATGGGTGTGGCTGTAAGTTAATTTTGTGGGATTCAGTAGCTGAGACTAAAATGGAAAAGCCCAAGACAGTGTGATCTGTTTTCTCTATGTTCTTGATCTTTTTTTAAATAACTGAGAAAACTGTTGGTGACAGCTTGCTCTTTATTTTAACCACCCCTCCCCCATACGTGCCAGAGGATGTGAAGGCACTTGCCAGAGAGTGGAGAGACCGCGCCGTGAGGCATGGTCATGTCTCAGTCTTCTTCCGTTTCATCAGAACTTAGGCATACATACACATGGGCCAGCATATTTTTAAGCTCCCTGGGCTGGGATTTGAACTGTGTTAGCCACATGGTATCTGGCTCCCAGTGTATAGCACGTAACCACTGTGCTATGGAGCTAGCTTGGCCATTTCCTGTTTTTTTGTTTGTTTGTTGTTTTTTAGTTTATTTCTTTCATGAGAGAAAGGGAGATGGAATATCCCCAAATGCCACGATCCACCCCAGTCTTCATCTAGCGCTGAATCCTAGGCAAGCATGCACCTGGCATGTTCAGGGAGGCTTTCTAAATTTGAAATAAAAGCTTTCCCATGTGGAATTTGCCTTATAGAGCATCATGTTTTACCCCTGAAGCCACCTGGCAGGTCCCTCATGCTTTTATTTTTTTTAATTTTGCCAAAGGTGTGAGTACCCTCTGGAGAGAGAGACAGAGACAGAGAGAGAAGGAAAGTTTGAAAGCACCCCCTAGGGGGTGTGGTCACGCCTCACCCCCTTTCCTCTATTTCTCCCTTCTTTCGGAATTTTGAATATGAATGCACATGTATCCAGGGTCTTCCTCCCCATTCCTCTCTTCCTTTTTGCTTTGGTGCATGGCTTAAATACTCTCCAGAGAGAGTGAGGAGACCAGAAAGGGAAAAGAGAAATGTGCTTCATCGCCTTGGAGATGGTCGCAGTACAACTCTTGCTCCTTCACTTCTCTTAGGATTTTGTTCATACACACATTGCCAGCATGTCTTTCAAGCTTCCGGGTCCAGCTCTTAAACCATGCTGTCAGCCACGTGGGATCTAGCCGCCCCCACTACAGGCCACCATCTGACCTGCACCCGGGGTGTTTTTCAGTCTTCTGGCTCTAGGACACGAACCACATGGTTGGCCATGTGAGATCCAGCACCTTAACCACCATGCCATGGGTGGCCCCATCCATGCTTTTTAACCGTGGCTGCATATTAAAATATCTATGGAATTTCAAAACCAGAAATCACACACACCAAGGTTCATCCTCCCTGTTGTATCAAAATCTCTAGTTAGAGCTCTAACTAAAAGAGGATTTTTAATGTTCTCCACACAAAGTAATGTTAACTGCAAAATGATGGAACCCAGAACTTTTTTTTTTTGGAGAGGTTTTTGCTATAGGGCGCGTGTGCTCGCCAGACAGACAGAGACATAGAGACAGAAAGCGAGAAATCACCCCCCAGGGGGGATGGTCACGCCGCAATCCCTTCTCCATTCTCCTCTCGGGCGGGATTTTAGGCACGCATGCGAACGCGCCCGGTGTGAGTTCTAAGCCACCGGCTCCAGGACGCGAAACGTGGTCAACTACGTGGGAGTCCATCGACATAGCCATTACGCTAACTGCTGGTTCCCTGGAACCCAGAACTTTTGAAGTGCCTCAGGAAATATAGGTATTTATAGGTATAAATATAGGTATTTATATGTTGTTGGTGGGAGTATAAATTGGTATAATTTCTGGTGAGAACTTTGGTAGCATGAGTCAATATCACAGGAGCAAAGCCCTTAATCTAGGAAAAAAAATTTAAGGAATTATTTAATTTTATTTATTTTAATTTGACCAGAGAGAGATGAGGGTGGGGTGGGGAGTGAGAAAACAAGCCACCAGGTTCAAGACTCAACTGCTGTTGGCCATGTGGGAGTCCAGTGCCATGCCACCATGCCACCTGCCGGCCCCTTAATCTACAAATTTTACTTCTAGAAATTTGTTCTATAGGGGCCGGTAGGTGGCATGGTGACTACAGGTGCTGGACTCCCACATGGCCAACCACCGTTCAAGTCCTGGACCTGGTGGCTTGCTTTCTCACTTTCTGTCTCTCTTGTTCTCTCTCACTCTGTACCTCTCTGGTCAAATTAAAATAAAGTTAAATAAAATAATTATTTTTTAAAAAAGTTTGTTTAGGGACCAGAAGTTTGCGTGTTGGCTATGTCGCTGGACTCCCATGTAGTTGACGGTGGTTAGAGTTCCAGACTCAGTGGCTTAAACTCATGCCAGGCACATGTGCGTGCGTGCCCAAGATCCCAAGAGGAGAATGGAGGAGAAGGGATTGCAGCGTGGCCATCCCCCGTGGGGGGTGATTTCTCGCTTTCTATCTCTCTGTCTCTGTCTGTCTTTCTGGCGAGCACACGTGCCCTATAGCAAAAACTTCCCCCTTCCCCAAAAGAAAAAGTTTGTTTAAAAAAAAAAAATTTGTTGTACAAATGTATTCCCATGTATGAAATTACCTGTATACAGGTTTGTACATTGTAGCATTCCAAAGATTGGAAACAACTTGCAAATACATCAGTAGGGAATTGGTAAACTGAATTACAGTGCATCCATGCAGTGGCATACTATTCAGTTATTAAAAATTAAGAGCTAGACGAGCCGGCAAGTCGTGTGGTAGGTAAGATTCTGGACTCCCACATAGCCAAATACAGTTCTAGTCCCAGACATGGGGGATTGAAAATCAGGCCGATTTGTGTGCGTGGGTCCTTAAAATCCCAGGAGAGTGGAGGAGAAGGAACTGCAGCATGGCTATCCCCTCATGGGGTGATTTCCCACTTTCCCTCCCTCTGTCTCTCTCCAGCAAGCACACATGTCCTATGGCAAAACCTAAATTATAATACTAATGACGAGCTAGTTCTAAATGTACTAACGACAGAATGACCTATGTGATAGGTTAAGTGGGGAAACACCGTCTCCTGTACTTACAGAATATTTCTGGAAGCATAAACAAGAAATTAAAAATCGTTTTTTCTCAGGGAGGGAAACCTAAGGACACTGGTGTCGTTAGAGGGGACACAACTTTTACCTACACCTTTCGGTGTGCCTTGTATTTGTGAGTTACTTGTTTTAAAAAGATAATTTTTAAATTCTACAGTTGATTTTGATAATGTAGTTAAAATTGAGCCAGTAGCTTATCCTTAGTATAGATCGTCAGTTCTCTGTGTGTTTATATATACCTTAGATATTCCGTATACATTTCACTCTTTGTTTTCCTTGCTCTACATGCATATAGGTCGGCAGACCTAACAGCCTGGGTATCACCTGGGAACTTGTTAGAAAAGCAAAATCTTAGGTTCCATCCCAGACCTAATAAATGAGAATCTCTGTGTGTGTGTTTAATTTCAAAGCAGCACATGCTCTTGCCAGAGATGGGGGAGAGAGGGAGTAAGAGGGAGAAAGCACCCTTTCCCAATGGTGAGGTAACGCCACCATCCCTTCAGATTTTAGGCACATATGTGCACACACCCAGTGTGTTTCAAGCCACTGGGGCAGGAATTTGAACTACATGGTTGGCCATGACCACATGGGATTGGGCTCCGTTAACCGCTAGGCAGCAGGACTGGCCTCAGAATCTGCAGTTTTTTTGAGAGAACATGCGCTTTCTGGAGAGACACAGAGAAAGAAAGTGGGAAATCACTTCCAAAGGGGGGTGGCCATGCTGCAGTCCCTTCTACATTCTCCTCTCTGGATTTTGGGCACTCATGTACATGTGCCTGGTGTGAGTTTGAAGCTGCTAGGCCCAGGATTCAAACTGCATTTAGTCAACTAAATGGGAGTCCAAAGGTGTAACCATTACGCCATCTACTGGTCTCGAGAGGCACTTTCAAGGTTGAGAAATATTGTTTTAGGTTTTAGGTGGTGGTGTTGGTTTTTTTTTAGAGCAAATTTTGCTATAGGGCATGTGTGCTTGCCAAAGAGACAGAGGCAGAATAAAAGTGAGAAATAACCCCCCATGGGGCATGAACATGCCACAGTCCCTTCTCCTCCTCTCTCCTCTCAGGATTTTGGGCACCCACACACAAGCATCCAGTGTGTTTTAAGCCGCCAGGTGTAGGACTTGACCTGTGGTCGCCTATGTGGGATTCCAGTGACGTAACCATTACATCATCTGCTGGCCCTCAGTACTGATTTAGATTAACTACCTAAAGCAATTTGTTTCTCACTTCACTGACACAGAATATTTCCAACTCCTTTAAGTAGCATAGGGGACTTCAAAAAGTTTGTGGGAAAGTGAATTGAAGTACAAGTTTATTTTGGTACAAAACGTTGGCAATCAATGCATAGCTTTTTCATAATACACATTTCCCATGAATTTTATGAAGGCTCTCGTACTGTGTCATACACTTGTTGAGTACTTATAGTTCAGAAGCTGCGGGCTTGTCCATGGCGCTGTGCAGTTAGTGTGCGTGAGCTTAATACTCAGTTCCATTGAGAGAAGCATTTTCCAAAGTGTGTGCTCAACCAGGAACATAGTTTTTACAGGGTACTAATAATATATGTAAAAGGGTTCTCTGGTCAAATCAGTTTGGGAAACACTGGGTTAAATAAAGGTGAACAGTTTTCTTTATTGCAGGACTGTTCAGAGATTTGACCAAGGAATCCTTTTTTTTTCTAGGACTATCTCTCAGGTCTTTTGGTCGGTGGAACACACTTTGAGAAATGCCTGGTTTAGAGGAAAGAACACCACTGGTCTTGGAATCCTTGGCAAGTTACCTAACTTCTCTGAGTATTAATTTTCCTAACCGTAAAGTGGGGATGATAATACTTGCCTTGGTGGTGGTGTGAAGATAAATGAGAGGTATATGAAAACATTCAGCTTAAAACTTAGTACCTCATAAGTGTCTAGTTAGTTGTTAATATTATATAGGCTACATGCTTTATTTTCTTGCACTTTTGCTTATGTGGTTCGTTTTACTACTTTTTACTATTTTCATTAAAAAGTGAGGGAGGAGAAAGTCAAATAATTTTGATGATGTATTGCTAGCTTTATTGAAAGGTTTGGTGTTGAAGATAAAACTACTAACTTATTTCAGAATCATTAGCAGTGTTTGTTTGTTTTTTTCCTCTGTTAGATGAATATTGAGACCAGAATAAACTACTCATTTATATCAACTGAATTTTTATTAACTAAAAATAAATCGAACAACAACAAAAAGATGTCGAACTTTCATCTTAGCACATCTAACTTGTTACATGTTATTAAACTTTTATTTTTCCTTTTTTCTAGTCAATAAATTGATTGCTCAAGAAGGACCTTCCTTTCTGCAAATGCGAATAAAACATTTGTTGAAATCTAACTGCGTTTCCCAGGCTGCTGCTTTATCAAAACTATGCGCAGAATCTAAAGAAATTTCAAATGTGTCATCCTTTCAGCAAGCCTACATCACATGTTTGTGTTCTATGCTCCCTAACGAGGATGCCATTAAGGAGGTGAGTAACTGTTGTCATTCACACTCACTGTGAACTTAATTGTTTTTGATAAATGTTGCGTGGTTTATCTTTTCCATCAGATTTCATTTTTTTCAGGCTTTGTAAAAAGAACCATTTTAGTTAGTTATTTAACTGCTCAACAGACTGAATGTAAAGTTATGTTTTAAAGGTAGCTTTGTAAAGTAGGTCATTAAATATACAGGTGGATATTTACATTTGGTTTATTGTAAAATACTTAAATGAGACAGGTTTTTTTCTTTCAATACTGATTTCTCTGGGAAATGCAGAAATTGTTAATAGCAGCATCAAGGAAGAAACTAAAGAGAATCATGCTTAGTTTTAGCTTAAGTTACTTCACACTTTTAACTGAAAGCAGAGAAATGTAGGACTCTGGGTTCTAGTACTGTATTTTGAGTAGTGTTTAAATAGCCACATTCAGTACCATGGAAAATGAAATGATTGAGTCTGTTAAACAACAAAAAAAACCCTTTTACCTGTCAGATTTTACCCCTTTTTAAAAAATCTGAATCATTCTTTTCCTTAGAAAAATTGGGATTAGTTTTCTCTAATAGTTTTTGATAAATTATACAGAAAGATTTAGGGAATTCCTAGCTTTATTTTGTTATATCTACTTTTAATTATGTCACCAGTCATGTAGATCTGACACATGCCTCTGGTTTTTTGTTTTTGTTTTTTTTCCCCTACACTAAAGTTTCTCATTAAATGTAAGGATCTCAAGGATCTGGTTCTATGCTGTAGTAGTTCTTAACATTTTATAGTAGTTTTACCTATAAATATACTACTTTCCAAATACACCTGCCTTTCCATATCACTCCCTTTAATATACAGATTCCACCAGGACCAACCGGAATCTTTGATCTTGTCACGTTTCCATTTTTTGTCATTCCCCTCATACACTCACTGCCCCCCTCCCTCTGCTCTCCTGTAGCCAGTCGCCAATGTCACTTTGAATTCCTCTGCTGGTCTCTCCCTTAATTATACTTGTTTGACTAACAATATCCTGGTTATCTGTTCATCTCTACCTACTGTAAAAGTTTACCTGCATGTATGGGGCCAAACTTAGGTGGAGAAAAACCTGCCAACTAATTTAAATCAGTCACACTATTCTTTAGTCCATTCATTCTCCTACTCTCCTAGATTACTGTTTTATACTTTCCTTTTTCTTTAAGCCTGTCCTCTTAGACTTTGTGCCTCTTTCAGTGGTTCAGAGTATTGAACTTTCTCCCCAACTCTCTTAGGAAATGGATGCAGTTAGGTGTCCGTTCTCCCAGCTAAGGCCGGTGCCCTTCACATCTGTGTCACAGCCCGTTTCCTCTTGGCTCCCTTAAGGCTAATCCTACAGCTGTTCGCTTTGTCTCTGCTGTTTCAACAGTTCTCGTTCTCTGTATTTATGTTATTATTTCTTCTCTCTTTCAGAAAGGAATCTTGCTCAGGTCCCATTTTCCCTCCGGCTACTGCCCCACCTCTTTCTCTTTTCAGTGTGCTCTAATGTGATGTTCACCCTGCCAGTCCACTGCAGTTTCACTTTATCAGTATAACCTGTCAACTTTGTCTCCTCGTCAGGTTTTCATCTGGCTTCTGCAGTCCCACACATGCCTGCTTTCAATATCAACCTCACTAATCTCTCCTCCACAGTTCTAGTTTGCTCTCTGATAAGTAAATGTCATAGTATCCATCAGCTCTGCTTTGGGTCATCTTTCTTCTGAATCTATATTTATTCCTTTGATGATCTCATCTGGTCTCATGGCTTTAAATACCAACTATGGTTCAAATTGCAATTCTCTCTAGCCTCTGAACTCCGGACTCTCATCCAGCTGCCTAATTACCATCTGTACTTGTACAACTAATATCATCTCAAATGTAACATGCCCCGTACCCAAGATCCTGGTATTAGGTGTCAGTTGGTTTGTGCCTCCCATTTATAGTCTTCCTGTGGGGGTGTAGAGTATCAGCAGTTTCTTGCTCGTTTGTGTGTTTGGTCGTTACCGTGTGGTAGGCACTATGCTCCATGCTGCATGTACTTCGTTACACTTAACCCTCAGAACAACTCTGAGGAAGCTCCGTTTTACTGGTGTGGATAGTCAGGCTCAGGCTCAGTACATTCAAGGCTACAAAGCAGAGTAGTAAAGCTGGGATTCAAACCTGAGTTTGGTAGATTACCAGCAATATTATATTAAAGAAAATAGGATGGGGCCACCAGGTAGTGTAATGGCTATGCCGCCGGACTCCCACGTAGTCGACCGCGGTTTGAGTCCCAGACCCGGTGGCTTAGACTCACGCCAGGCACGTGTGCGTGCATGCCCAGGATCCTGAGAGGAGAGTGGAGGGGAAGAGATTGCGGCCTGGCCATCCCCCATGGGGGATGATTTCCCGCTTTCTGTCTCTCTCTGTCTGTCTGGCGAGCACATGCGCCCTATTGCAAAAAGCTCTCAAACCCTCTCTAAAAAAAAAAAAAAAAAAAAAAAGATAGGGTAATGAGTATGGTCTGAATCCATGTGTACCTGGGGGTTTATAAGGCAGATGCTGTGTTAGGCATTAGGCAAGCCCAATGATGAATCCAGAAGCCTCTGAACTGGTGTGGTTTTTTTTTTTGTTTTTTTGTTTTTTTGTTTTTTTGCTATAGGGCACTTGCACTCCCTAGAGAGAGACAGAGAAAGGGAAAGTGAGAAATCACCTCCTGGGGGATGGTCACACTGCAATCCATTCTCCTTTTGGGATTTTGGGCACGCATGCACACATGCCGATGGTATTTTTATTTTTCAAGCCATTGAGTCCAGGCCTTAGCCGGCCATGTCTGTGATCTGTCACCTTAACCTCCATGCCATCTACTGGCCCCCTCAACTGGCATATTTACTTTCACGCTATTTAAAAAAAAAAAGCCGGGACCAGCAGTTAGCGTAATGGCTATGTCGCTGGACTCCCACGTAGTCGACCGCGGTTCACGTCCTGGACCCGGTGGCTTAAAACTCACACCAGGCGCGTGTGCGTGCGTGCCCAAGATCCCGAGAGGAGAATGGAGGAGAAGGGATTGCGGCGTGGCCATCCCCCCTGGGGGGGGTGATTTCTCGCTTTCTGTCTCTCTGTCTCTGTCTGTCTGGCCCTATAGTAAAAACCTCTTAAAAAACAAAAAGCCAGAGAAGTTATGTACTTGCCAAAGAAAGAGAAAAGGGAGAGGCAGGAAGTATTTCTCAATGGGATGCGGTCACACTTTAATCCCTCCTCCATTTTTGCATCTTGTCAGGATTTTGAGCACATACCCTGTGTGTTTTTCATACCACCACGTCCGGGACTTAAATCAAGTGGTCAGCCACATGGGATATGGCTCCCTCAACCAGCAGGCCATGGGACCAGCCTACTTGCTTTCACTGTTGACCTCTGTTTTCTCCTTTTGAAAGTCTCTTTTTGAAAACTTAAGTCAGGCCCTGCCACTTCTCTGCTCAGAACTTGCCAATATTCTCACGTAGAGTAAACCTAGAAGTTTATATTTTGTGTGCCATAGGCCCTGGCTACTTTTCTAACCTTCTCAGACTGTATTAATGCTCTGTGCTCTGCAGCCACCTTATCTTTGCCATCATTTCTTTTTTTTTTTTTTTAATTATTTTATTTAACTTTTATTTATTTATTTTAATTTGACCAGAGAGGGGCAGAGTGAGAGAGAGAGAGAGAGGGAAAGCGAGAAAGCAAGCTGCCAGGTTTGGGACTTGAACCATGGTCAGCCATGTGGGAGTCCAGCGCTTTTATCCTCCACGCTACCTGCCGGCCCCAATCTTTGCCATCATTTCAACAAGTCAAGCATGATCTGCCTTAGGTTTTGTACCTGCTGTTCCCTCTGCCCAGAATGCCCTTCCACAGTGTAATTTGGATGACTTACTTACCTCATGTCTGCCCAGTATTCATGTCTGTTCAATATTACCATATCATACTTCCTCACTGTCCTATCTAGAACAACACCCAGCCCCCACTCTGCCCTGTTTTCTTTAGTAAATATCTGTCATTATTATAAATATACACTAACCCATGTAAATGGTCTCTACCACTCTCTGTGTAGAGCATGTTTCTGTTTCCACCAGACATCATATATTTGTGCATTCTCTGTTTCCTTACAGTAGATTATATACTCTAAGCACAGAGACATAGGGGTTTTTGTTTGTTTTTTAAACATTTATTTATTTGTTGTGATTTTCAAGCTGTGGTCAGCCATTTGAGAATCCAGTGCCCCAACCACAACATCACTTGCTGACTCCGGGGACATAGGTTTTTCACTGCTGTATCTCTATATTCCAGAAGAATGCAGTCACATAGGCACTCATTACTTACTTTTTGAATGAATGAAAAGTACAGTCACACCCTTTGATGTTTCTTCACTAAGATTTTTTTTAGCTCTTAATCGTTAAGACCAGAATGTCAAAGCTGAATCATTACAGTCATGTTTTATATATGTGCCGCTGAAGCGAGTACTTAATATTAAGTTTTAAATTTTTGCATGGGGGTCTTTTTGAATCCTAAAATGGTGATTCATAGTTTTCTCTTTCAGCTTTTTTTGTTTGCTTGCTATAGGGTGAATGTGTTTACCAGAGAGAGAGATTGGTGAGAGAGAAGGTGAGGGGGTAAGAAATTACTCCCAGTGGAGATGGGCACGCTTTAGTCACTTCTACATTGTCCTCTTGGGATTTTGGAACACACACACACACATAACTTAGTGTGTTTTTCAAACTCCCTGGTCTGGGGCTCTCACCACACAGTCGGCCATGTGGGATCCAGTTGCCTTAACCACTGTGCCACCAGCTGGCCTACTTAATTCCCCTTGAAATGTTATACTTATGCCCTCTGTGTATGTATACAAATGCGGACCAGTGCAAAAGTAAGTGTAAAAAGCCGATTTCCACACATGTTTTCTGAATCATGGATCAGTGCTTGGATCAGTAGTTATATCAAATGGCACGAACTGTGGGCCAGATCACGTTTTCCCATTGTGAGCTTTTGTCAGATGCCTTGTCACAACCTAATATGTGCCTGTGTATCTGTGATACTTGCCAGTGGCCAAAATTATGACGCCAGGAATTTGTGGTGCCTAATAGCTTTTTTGCATTCCTTCTTCTTCTTTTTAATTTTTTTTCCGGAGAGGTTTTTCCTGTAGAGCGCGCACATTCCCCAGAAAGACAGAGACAGAAAGCAAGAAATCACCCCCCAGGGGGGATGGTCAACACCGCAATCCTTTCTCCTCCTGGGATCTTGGGCACGCATGCACACACACCTGGTGTGAGTTTAAGCCATTGGATCTGGGACTTGAACCACAGTTGACTACATGGGAGTTCAGTGACGTATCATTAAACCGTCTGCTGGTCCCTAGCTTTTGCATTTCTAACTTATTTATTTATTTATTTATTTATTTATTTATTTATTTGGAGTTTTTTGCTATAGGGTGCGTGCGCTCACCAGACAGAGAGAGACAGAAAGAAAGCGAGAAACCACCCCCCCAGGGGGGATGGCCATGCTGCAATCCCTTCCCCTCTGTTCTTCTCTCGGGATCTTGGGCACGCACGCACGCACGCACACGCGCCCGGCATGAGTTTAAGCCACCGGGTCCGGGACGCAAACCGCGGTGGACTACGTGGGTCCAGCGACATGGCCATTACGTTAACTGCTGGTCCGTCTAACTTACTTATTTTTTCAAGTGCTCCCAAAATCTTTATTCTGGGGTATTGTGTTAGCATCATCCCACTGGGATACATTGTATCCTGAACATTGAAATTTTGTAGACTCTTGAATCTGAGAAGATTGTCTAGGCAAAGAATGTGTGGATAGAGACATAGATGTTAATTATCTTTGTTTTGGGAAATCAGTTTCAAGAGGAGCCCACATACTTAATGCAGAGGTGAAACAGTCAGCTGGTTGCTTTAAAGTAGGCAAAACAAGTAGTTTGCCAAAACAAGTATTGAAGCTGTGACCCATGACCTTTTTATTTATTTTTTTGGAGAGGTTTTTGCTATAGGGCATGTGTGCTTGCCAGAAAGACAGAGAGAGAGAGACAGAGAGACAGAAAGCAAGAAATCACTCCCCAAGAGGAATGACCATGCACAATCCCTTCTCCTCCATTCTCCTCTCAGGATCTTGGGCACACACACACACGCGCTTGGAGAGAGTTTAAGCCACTGAGTCCGGGATCAAACCGCGGTGGACTACATGGCAGTCTAGCAACATATTCATTATGCCAACTGCTGGTCCCAGACTCATGACCTTGTTAATAAATGTTCTAATTTGTTAGACTTTCTGGGAGAAAAGAATAAAATGTTTTGTATTGCCTATCTTGTTAAATTTCCCATTTCAGCCCTGAAAATAGCCTCAGATGGCCTGGCTGAAGCGATGTGTTCTGTACACTGCTGCTTGGCAGGCTGAGGCCACATGGGAGGCCCAGGTTCAGTCCCCAGTGTATGGTGAAAGCTGGGCACAGTGCCACATACTCGAAGCCTGAGCTCCTGGCAAGAGGCAGGAAGGTCATGACATAGCAAGACCCTGTCTGAACACACACACACACACACACGTACACACACAAATATTACAGGGAACATTTATTGAGCGTTGTCTGTTCCAAGGATTATGCTGTGTGCTTTAAATGCATTAACATCTAATCTCTACTATAATCCTGTGCATTTTATAGCAATTAACTGAGGGTCAGAGAAGTTACATATCCTGTATGTGGTGACCCTAGGGTTTACATCTAAGGCAGTCTGCCTCTGCTTTGCTTTTATGTATATTAATCTCATATTCACACATCTCCTCATGTACATGGACCAACTTACTGGCTCTGCTGATCTTTAGTTATGGATGTATGGTTCTTCCTGAATTCTAGTTCTTGGACTTGTTGCTCAGGAGGGCTTCCCCCCCCCTTTCATTTTCTAATGTCTCTTGCTCACAGCTGTACTTGTGAGTCTAACTCAGAAAAAATGAGTGGGCTTTAGAATGCTGACCCTTCTGAATGGCTCATGATTGGATTGGATTGACTGGGGAGTGTGGTGTGGGTTAGAAGTGAGAGTGACAGAATATGTAGGCTTGACTCTTGGCATCAGCGTTTACCAGCCATACAGCCTTGAGTAGGCAGGCAGCTTCACTTGCTTATCTTATTAGCTGTCTCAAAAGATGTGCCTCATAACTGTGAGAGTGTCTGAAGTATCTAACATAGTTCCTGGTGTGCAGTAGAAATGTGAAGACAGATTCTAGTGCAAGAATTCTTTAGGCCGAGGGAACACACCTGGGGAGGAGCAGGTAAGAAGTGGAATCAGTTTGGACAGAGAGACTGTGTGGTATACACAGAGATATAGTTAGCATCCTGTAACTTCAGCTACATTTTAAAAAGTTTATTTTTTCTTCCACGAGAGAGAGAGGGACTGAGATAGACAGTGACAGCACTCCCAACAGGATCTCGACACCATGACCCACCTCTAGCCTCAGCCAGCTCTAGATCGTGGGCAGGTAAGTGCCTAGCACATAAACCTGGACCCTTTCCACGGGGTCACCCTCGCAGTGTGTCACATTTAATATACTGGCAGTGTTGGGTAGTACAGGGAGATAGATTGCCTACCTTTGACGGTAGCTGTTGTATTATGTGTTTAGGAAACTTAATCAGATAAGATGTAGTAATAATAATGGTTATTCTCAGACTCTGACACAGGCCAGAAGAATTCAGACAAAGCAACGAAAATGCAATAGCTTGGATTTGATTCCTCCTCATCCTGTAACAACAACAGCTTTTCCTTTAATCTTTCAGCTTTTGTTTATTTAAAACTTGTTTGGTTCCTTGCATCATGTAAGACACTGGCAAATGCAGAAGAGTGTGCATGGCCTTGTTTGTTTGCCAGGAGCAGTTATCAAAAGATAAGTACTAAGCTGTATGATACTGCCTCTGTATTCAGTAGACAGTGGAGGTAGAGAATGTCTGTGTAGACTGGCCTGTAAGAATTTATAGAAAAATTAGTCCTTGAGGGGCTGGCGGGTGGCATGGTGGTTAAGGGCACTGGACTCCCTCATGACCAACCGTGGTTTGAGTCCCGGACTTGGTGGCTTGCTTTCTCTCATTCTCTCTCTCTCTTCCTCTCTCTCTCACTCTGTCCCCCTCTGGCTGAATTGAAAGAAAGAAAGGAAGAAAGAAGTTAAATTATATAATTCTTTTAAAATTATTATTATTTAAATAAAATAATTCTTTAAAAAAGAAAAAGAAAAATTTGTCCTTGAGTTAGAACTTGAAGTAATGGAGGGGTTTGGATGGGTAGAGAGAGTGGTTTGGAGATACCTGACTGTGGTGGTGAAGGCACAGAAAGCCCCTGTACTTTGCAGGGACCTGCTAGAGAATACCCTGCTAGGGCAGAGAGTAGACATTGAGGTCTTATAAAAATAAGACCTGTTGGGTGAGGAAAAGGAGGGTCTTGGAAACTTGAGTGCCTTAGAGCTTAGATTTAATGCAATAGAAATGGAAGGTTTTGATGGTAGGAAATACTTGGTTGAAGTTGGGTTTTAGGAAAATTGGAATCTGTTATTAGGATTAAGACAAGAAATCAGAATCAGCTAAAGGAGAAAGGACAGGACTTGCGACCAGTGTAGAAATAGAGACCGGTGTACAGAGAAGCCATGATGAGGCTCATAGATGTCTAGCCTGGGAGACAGGAATGGCGGTGCTCTGCTACTGCTAGAATGACAGAAGAGGGTGGAAGGACATGGGGAGGTAGTTGGCTTTGTTTTATAAATGCTCTTAACTGGTCTGTTAATAACAAGGTAAGGGAACTGGATTCTTCCTGAAGTTCCATAATTCATTCTTTGTAACACATGTGGTAGTCTGTAAGGAACTGCACTGTTGCAGGAAATGTGATTGGATGCTCCTCTGCAAAAGGAGTAGGCAGACTAGCCTGCAGGACAAAATCCACCCACCTACTTGTTTGTGTAAAACTGTCCTGGTGCAAGGCCGTGCTCATCTGTTTGTCTGTGGCCACTTGTGTGCCACAGTGATAGAGTTGAGTAGTTGTAACACAGTGTATCTGGCCAGCAAATCTAAACATATTTTCTTTCTGGCTCTTTACAGAAAATGTTTGCTGGTTCTGTTTCTTGGAATCTGATTTTGCAGACTGTGACAACCATTAAGTATCAGTCTAACCAATCCTTCACAGTCTGTCAGTGTTAAACCGAGGCCAATGCGGTAGTGTGTCCTAGGCCATACTTGAACCCAACTGATTAGAGAGTCCAAGCCAGGCCAGAGTACAGGTCACTTGGCTCCTTATCAGTCCTCCTCACTCTGTCACTCACTTCCATTTGGTTACACAAGTGAGCTGTGCTTTAATTGGGAACATCTTAATGGTGTATTATTTATTTTGTACTTACATGTGCATACAGGTATGATTTAATACATTTTTTAACCAGAATTTGAATTGTTAACTATTTTACTAGTACAAAAACATTTAGCACATATAAAATTATTTTAAAAGGAGCAATGGTACTATCATAATTGATGCATCAAAGTGATGCTTTCCTTTGCTAGTGACTACAGAATTACAGAGGATCTTTGGTTTGCTTTGGAAAAGTACTAATGAGTCACTAGGTGTTCATTAATTCGAGTTTAAAATCAGCATATGTTCTAAGGTAGAGTTGCACACATTTGTCATCTACTCAGCTAAGTTCAGTAGGAAAGTTAAATGAACTTGAACAACAGCTGGGAATAAAAGTACTTTGTATGTTGGCACCTGTGGGTATCACAGTAATGGGTGTATGTAATGGGAAACCTCTGCTGGGGAAGATTTAGCCAGACACATACAATTACGATTAATTGACTGGGCCATATGAAAGCCGAAATTCAGAACCCAGTGCCTGGAGAATGAGTCCTTTCAAAAATCTGGCAGGTCTCAAAGGCAGCAGAGTTCCATGAAGTTCTAGGTTGTAATACTTTACAGAACTGAAGGACATAGCATTACTACTAACTTCACATACGAAAGGATTTTAATGACAGTTACAGACATGACAACGGCTGGACATTTTCTACATTTTCACTACTGAAAGGGGAAATCTTTGCAAAGATCAAGTTTTCCACATATAAAAGGAAAGATAGTAACATTTTAACATAAAATGGTTCTGTTATTTTAGAGAGCCAAGAAACCTGTCTTCAGAGTTCTTGATACAGTGGGGTATGGGTGTATTTCAGTCTTGGTCCTGACTGAACTGCATCTTCAGTGTCCAATGCGGCTGATAGACACAGTAGCAGAGGCTTGTTTCTGCCCTTGACAGGGAAGGGAGGAGATAAACAGGATTTGATTTACTCACCAGTCTAACACTGTTGGGAATTGACAGTCACTAGGTAGAAATGATAAACAGACCAAATACATTTCAGCACGACCCAGCGTGACAGGACCCAGTGGGAATGCAGTTTGAGAATAGAAGGAAAACAAAACAAGAGCATAGAAATTCCAGAATCAGGATTGAGATGAGTCCTGAACAAGGAATAATTACAGTTATGTGATCAAATTTCAAATTGCAACCTTAGTATTTTTGCTTTATCGTGATAATCATTCTGAGAATGAGATGTACACTCAGTTTAAAAAGGCTGTATGAGGGACTAGCAGTTGGCGTAATGGCTATGTCGCTGGACACCCATATAGTTGACTGAGGCTCGAGTCCAGGAGCCAGTGGCTTAAATTCATGCCGGGCGCACCCAGTAATTTGAGAGGAGAATGGATTGTGGCATGGCCATCCCCCCTGGGGGGGGGGTGATTTCTCACTCTCTGTCTCTCTCTGTTTTTCTGGTGAGTGCACATGCCCTGTAGCAAAAACCTTTTCCAAAAAAAAAAAAAGAAAGAGGGCAAGAAAGAAAGGCTGTATGAAGACGTTCAGGATTTGCCTAATTAAGTATTTTGTTTCCTAAAATGAAGTTTTTTAAAATAGTTTTGAAGAGACCTCTTTCCCAAACTTAGTATACATTAGGGTCTCATCTCTAGACTTCCCCCCACCCCCAAGAATCACTTATTTATTAATACATTTTCACATGAGTTTTTGCCATGGAAAGACTGGGGGACAGGTGGGGGATGTGGGAGAGTGAAAGCAAGCCCCCAGGTCTGGGACTCGAATGGTGGCAGCCATGTGGGAATTCCAGCACCTTAACCACTATGCCACCTGCTGGTCCCTCTAGAGTCACTTTCAAGGGTTATGGGGTGGAAATTTTGGTTGATAAAGGATTAGACTCTAGGAGTCATTATAGAGAGTCAGGCACATCTTTTTCTTTCTTTCTTTTTTTTTTTTAAGAGAGATTTTTGCTATTGGGTGTGTGCATTTGCTGGAGAGACAGAGAGACAGAAAGTGAAAAATCACTCCCCAGGGGGATGGCCATGCTGCAATCCCTTCTCCTCTCTGAATTTTGGGCATGCACACACATACTCTGTAGGAGTTTCAAGCCTCTGAGTCCGGAACTTGAACCACCGTCAGACATGTGCTATTTGCTGGTCCCTAGACATGTCGTTTGAAAGAATTCATTAGACCATTTCAGGCTTCTCTTCAGATGTACATAGTCGTATGGTTTAAGTAGAAGCATCAGTCGAATAGAAGCATCACATACAAACATGTGATAGCATGGTGCTAGTCTGTTGCTTTGCAATAGTTTAAAAGAAGTCTGATTTGTTTTTGTTTTTGCTATAGGGCATGTGCATTTGCCAGAGAGTGATAAAAAGAGGGAAAGTGAGAAATTACTCTCTGAGAGCAGATGACATTCCACAGTCCCTTCTTTTCCATTCTCTGAGATTTGGGGCATTCACACACACGTGCCTGGAGTGTTTTTCAAGCTACTGGGTCTACCACTTGAACCATCAGCCTTATGGGATCCAGCTGCCTTAGTCACTGTGCCACCTGGCTGGCCCTGTTATGAAAACTTTCTAGCTAAATCTGTTCTTGCCTCCTAATTCATTTTTCTGTGGTCACCAAGATGATCTTTTTCTTTTTCAAAGAAAATTAAAATTTTTATTTTGAGATAATTCACATGTAATTATAAGAAATAATACTGGAGTGCCTTCCAGTAGTTCAGTGTTCTGTCATTGGAGGACTTTGCTAGGGAGAGGAACAGCGGCGCTCACACAGTGTGAGACTTAAGGGAAAGGTCTAAACTGGAAACCGAGTTCTAATATGCAGCACTATTCACAGTAGTTAAGATGCAGATTCAGTAAGTGTTCATCATCAGATAAATGGTTAAAGAAAATGTGGTGTGTATTTATACACACACACACACAACACAATATGGAATACGATTCAGCCATTAAAGAGGACAAACTCCTATCATTCCAAGTTAAATGAGTGAGCCAAGAGGATATTATATTAAGTGAAATAAAGCCAGAAAGAGAAATACCAGATGTTCTCTCTCATATATGGAAATGGAAAGAATGACCCCATAGAAGTAGAGGAATGAAGAATGATTAGAGATGGGAAGGATTGGGAATGTGGCAGTAACTTACTTCATATCTCAGAGTAATTTAAAAAAAGGATTTTTAAAATATTTAATTTTATTTACTCATTTATTTATTTTTAGTTTGACGAGAGAGAAAGAGGGAAAGTAAGGAAGCAAGGCGCCAGGTCTGAGACTTGAACCATGGTCGCACATGTGGGACTGTCCAGCACCTTAACCACCACGCCACCTGCTGGTCCCCAAAAAAAAGGATTTTAAGAGTTCCCAGCATCAAGTAATGACAGATGGTTGAGGTGATGGGCATGCTAATTACCCCGATTTAATCATTACAGATTGTGTTCTTGCCTGAGAAATCACATTGTACCCTACATAGGTTTAAAAGAAAGTTTTAAACTTATGTTAGTTTTTTCATTTAATTATTTTTTAAAAAGTTAATGGCATTTGAAACCATAAAATGAGTGAGATTAGCTTTTTCAGATCTCTGGAAATTAACTAAGGGTTTAAAACAATCTGAGGAGGTTTTTATTCAAGAGAAAAGATAAATCTCAGTAAGAACAGAGTGTGGTGGCATTTTAATTTGCACTACTTCCATCCCTGGCCCCCACCCCCAGCTCTATAGTAGCTTCAAAAAAGAATAGCTTAGCAGCTACTTGAGGCAAAAAGGGGTTGGAGGTCCCTGAAAGCCCATCCCCAAAGGATTATCAGTATTCAATCTATCTGACAGCTTGCTGAAAGGCTCCTATTCTCAGGACTTGTCTTTTTTCTTTTCCTTTTTTTTTTTTTTCTGTAGAGGTTTTTGCTATAGGACGCGTGCACTTGCCAGAAAGACAGAGAGAGAGAGCCAGAAAGCGAGAAATCACCCCTTACGGGGGATGGCCATGCCACAATCCCTTCTCCTCCATTCTCCTCTTGGGATCTTGGGCACGCATGTACATGCGCCTGGTGTGAGTTTAAGCCACCTGGTCCGGGACTCGAACTGCGGTCGACTACGTGGGAGTCCAGCAACATAAACATTACGCCATCTGCTGGTCTCGACCACATAACATTTTCTACATAAGACACATCCCAGTCTCACACCAAGAACATTAGGCAATATTTCAGCACTACATTTTTGGGACCATTTTAAACAGAAAACCACCAATAAAAGGCACAGAAACAAGAAAAATGTGGCAGTAATTAGAACACAAAAAGCACACTTTTGCAGTATACCTGCCAAAATAAGGTACAACATGACCTGTTGACCTCAGCTAGTTGCAAATCAGGTTACTCAGAATATTCACTACTCTGCATATTAACGAATGACCACAAAGTGCCAAGGATATTAATTTTGAGGATTGCAAGCAAATGTTAGCAAATAGACTTAATTTGCAAATACCAAATCTGTAAATAATAGGGAGTAATCATATATTCAAAGGACTAAAGGAAACATGTCTAAAGAATTAAAAGTAGGAGGGGCCATCATGTAGTATGGAGGTTAAGGCAGATTTGATCCCGCATGGCTGACTGCATAGTTGAGTCCTGGGTCTGGCACCTTGAAAATCACACCAGGTACATTTGCATGACCAAATTCCTGAGAAGAGATGGAGGAGAAAGTACTGCAGTTTGGCCATCTACCCTGGGGGTTTATTTCTCACTTTCTCTCTCTTTTCTGTGTGTCTCTGATGAGCATACACACACCCTATAGCAAACAAAAAAAGGAAAAAAAAAAAAAACAAGAACAATGTCTCAATAAACAGATATCGGGGGCCAGCAGGTGGTGTAGCAGTGAAGGCACTAGACTCCCACATGGTTGACTGCGGTTCACATCCTGTACCTCGGGCTTGTGCTTTTGCTTTTCCTCACTCTTTCTCTGGCAAGCGCATGTACCCTATAGCAAATTTTAAAATATGGGAATAACTATGTCACTGGACTCCTATGTAGTCGACCATGGTTTGAGTCCTGGACCCATTGGCTTAGACTCATGCCGGGCGTGCACGCACGTGCACACCCAAGTTCACGAGAGGAGAATGGAGGAGAATGGATTAGGGTGTGGCCATCGGGGGTGGGGGGTGATTTCTCCCTTTCTGTCTGTCTTTCTGGTGAGCCCTCGTGCCCTATAGCAAGAATCTCTCCAAAAAAAACCCACCAATAATAATAATAAATAAAATTAAATAATTCTTTTAAAAATAAGTAGTATCAATAAAGAGAAAGAAGTTATAAAAATAGACCAAATAGGGAGCCAGCAGGTGGCATGGTGGTTAAGGTGCTAGACCCCCACATGGCTGACTGTAGTTTGAGTGAGTCCCAGGCCCTATGACTTAAAAATCATACTGGACACATGTGCATGTATACCCAAAATCCTGAGTGGAAAATGGAGAAAGAGGTACTGCAGCATGGCCATGGGAAGTGAGTTCTCACTTTCCCTCTCTCTTTCTCTCTCTCTCTCTCTGTTTCTGGTGAGTGCACATGTCCTATAGCAAAACTAAAAAAAATAAAATGAAAGAAAGAAAGAAATTATGGCACTGAAATGTACAGTAGCTGAAGTTAATATACTATAAAGTTAATATACTATAGAGCCTCAACCTCCTATTTGAATAGCAGAAAAAGGAATCAACAAACTTGCCAGTGGAGGTAGTCTAAAGCATGACAGAACCCCAGATAAAATAACTATCAGAATTGGAGGGTGAAAATAAACTATTCCTATATATATATAAAAATTGGAGACTTTAATAGCCACTTTCAATAATGGGCAGATGCATTAGGCCACAAGGAAACAGAAGACTTGAGCAGGACTATAAACTAAATAAAACATGCAGAAATCTGTAGAAAATTCTACCCAATAGCAGTTGAATATCCATTCTTTTCAAGAGCATATAGAATGTTCCCCAGGACTGACCATCTGGTAGACCATAAAAAAAAAACCCTCAGTGCATTTTAAGGGATTGAAATCATATCAAATATGTTTTTTGACCACAGCTGAATGAAAATAAACATCCATAAAAGAAGGAAATTTAGGGACTGCCCAAATATGTGAAATATAACAATACCTTCCCAAGTAAGCAATAGAGAGGGGGAGAAAAACGGAAAATAGAAAATACATTGAGGTGAGTGATAAGACACAGTGTAGCAAAATTTATGGAATGCAGTTATACAGTGCTTACAAGGAAACCCATCATCGTAAAATATTGATCTTAAAAATCTACAGTTGTAGGGACCAGCAGTTGGCATAATGGCTATGTTGTTGGACTCCCATGTAGTCAACTGTGGTTCAAGTCCCAGACTCAGTGGCTTAAACTCATTCCAGGCACATGTGCGTGCGTGCCCAAGATCTCAAGAAAAGAATGGAGGAGAAGGGATTATGGCGTGGCCATCCCCCCTGGGGGATGATTTCTTGCTTTCTGTCTGTCTTATATCTTTTTGGCAACCACACGCGCCCTGTTGTAAAAACCTCTCAAAAAAAAAAAAAAAAAAAAGGCTAGAAAAGGCAAGCAGAGGAAAGACAGTAATACAGATTAGAGAATAAAGAAATGAAATACAGAATATAAAATCATCTGAGAAAAGTAAAAATTAAGTTTGATTTGTTTTTTAAAAAAGAAAAAATACTCAGGACCAGCAGATTCACACAGGGTCAACCACACTTTGAGTCCCAGACCCAGTGACTTGAAACTCACGCCAGTCATGTGTGCATGTGTGCCCAAAATCCTGAGAGGAGAATGGAGAAGAAGGGATTGTGGCGGGGCCACCCACACTCCTTGGGGGTGATTTCTCACTTTCTGGCTAGTGCATATACCCTAGGGCAAAAATGTCTCAAAAAAAGAAAACTCAACAAAATTGGCCCAGCAAGTGGTGTAGAGATTAAGGTGGCTGGATCCCACACAGCTGACTTAGTGGTTCAAAGCTCAATGGCTTGAAAATCACTCCAGGTGCATATACATGAATTCCCAAAATCCCAAGAAAAAAAACAGAGAAGGAACTGTGGCAAAACCGTCCCACCTGCGGTGTTTTCTTTCTCTCTGTCTCTTCTCTCTGTTTCTCTCTAAGCAAGTACACAAGCACTATGGCAAAACTTAAAAAGAAAAAGAAAGATAAAATCAATACACTTTCAGTTAGACTGAACAAGAAGTAAGAGAATACTCATTTCTAAAAATCAGGAATAAAAGTGGGTACCTTACAGGATTATAAGGGAAGCTATGAACAACTGTTTGCCAACATATTAGACTAGTTGGATGAAGTGGAAAAATTTTAAAACAGTTAAAAACTATTGACTCAAAGAGAAATAGGAAGTTTATGACTATTAGATAAAATTGGTTGAACCAGCAGAAGGGGTACAGGTTAAAGTGGCTGGATTCCACATGACCGACTGTGTGGTTTGAGTCCAAAACCTGGTGGCTTGAAAGACAAAGCAGACATTTGTGCAGACATGCCCAGAATCCTGGGAAGAGAAGGGCTTGTGGTGCGGCCATCTCCCCCAGGTGGCAATTCTCTCTTTCTCTCCCTCGCCCCCTTTAGCTCTCTGTGTCTCTCTCTTCAGCAAGTCCACACACTTAACAGGTTGATGAAGGCGACTTCATCAACCTGTTAAACAGCATCTGATAAAATCTCACAGTAGACATGATAGTGAAAGATTGTTTACTTTCCCCCTGAGATCAAAAACAAGATGAGGATATCCGCTCTTGCCACTTCTGTTAAATATACTGGGAGTTTTAGCCAGGACAGCTTAGGTAAGAAAATAAAAGGCATCCTGGGAGACAAGACATGGTAAAACATGACACTCTGTGGGACCAACAGTTGGCGTAATGGCTATGTCACTAAACTCCCCTGTAGCCGACCGTGGTTTGAGTCCCGGATCCAGTGACTTAAATTCACTCTGGTCACGTGTGTGTACGTGCCCAAGATCCCGAGAGGAGAATGGAGGAGAAGGGATTGCAGTGTGGCCATCCCCCCTGGGAGGTGATTTCTCAC
Source organism: Tupaia belangeri chinensis (assembly GCF_000334495.1). Lineage (NCBI taxonomy): Eukaryota > Metazoa > Chordata > Mammalia > Scandentia > Tupaiidae > Tupaia > Tupaia belangeri. The sequence continues at coordinate 2,195,254 of NW_006203607.1, read as the reverse complement.
TTTCTATCTCTCTGTCTCTCTCTTGTCTTTCTGGCGAGTGTACACGCCCTATAGCAAAAACTTCTCCAAACAAACAAACAAACAAAATGACACTCTGGGGACCAGCAGATGGCATGATGGGATATGTTGCTGGACTCCCATGTAGTTGACCACAGTTCGAGTCCTAGATCTGGTGGCTTACACTCACGCCGGGCGTTTGTGTGTTTGCCTAAGATCCCAAGAGGAGAATAGAGGAGAAGGGATTGTGGTGTGGCCATCTTGCTTTCAATGTCTCTCTGTCTGTCTCTGTCTTTCTAGCGAGCACAGGCACCCTATAGCAAAAAAAAAACAAAAACAAAAAACTCTCAAAAAAAAAAAAAAAAACAAAGTGTGACACTCTGCGAGGCTGTCCTGTGGGAAGATAACCTGTTCATGTCTGGCGACCTCCTTAGTTTGCTGGCTGAAGTTCAAGGTGGATCATAGCATGAAGATCCTTTAGTTTTCTATATTTGTCTTTTTTTCTTTCATTCATGAAGTAAATAAAAATATAAAAAATAAAGGAAGAAAAAGGAAAACAGTTTTGAAGAAATAAAGGCTTCCAGTTTGAAAGCCTCTGTTTGCAGATATGATCTTTTACATAAATAATTCTAAGACAATCAACATACAAAAATTATTTTTATGCACTTAAAATTAATAACGTAGGGCCGGCCCATGGCATGGTGGTTGAGGGGCTGAATTCCACATAGCTGCCCACATGGTCCTCCTGGCTTGAGAAACATGCTGGGCATCTCTGCATCCTTGCCGAAGATCCTGAAGAGAGGGAGAAGGGATGTGGCATAACCATTCCCCATGGGGGTTACTTTCTCATTTTCTCTCTTCCTGTCTCTCTGGCAAGTGCACATACTCTAAGGCAAAAATTTTTTAAAAGAACAATGCAGAAATAAAATCTAGAAGAATTCATGTATAATAGTATCAAAAAAAATAAAATATTTAGGAATAAGTTTTTTTAAAAAGGTTTAAGACCGATTAAATTCAAAACACTATATATTGTGATATTATTGAAAGATGTAAAAGAAAATTAAATAAATGGAATGAAATCCCATGTTCATGGATCAGAAGATTTAATATTGTTAAGATGGCAGTACTCCCCAAATTGATCTATAGTGCTGTTCCTATCAAAATCCCACCTTTTTTGCAGAAATTGACAAGCTGATCCTGAAATTCACGTGGAAATGCATGGGACCCAGAATAGCCAAAACAGTGTCAAAAAAGAACAAAATTGGAGGATCACACTTCCTTATTTCAAAGCTTACTACAAAATTACAATAATCAAGGTATTGTGGTACTGGCATGAGGATAGACATCATATTTCAATGGACTAGAATCAAGAGTCTAGAAAAAAGCCTTCACATATATGGTCAATTGATTTTCTACAAGGATGCCAAGACAATTTTGTAGGAGAAAGAATAGTTTTTTCAGTGATTGGAGTTACCTACTTTCCGAAAGAATGCATTTATACCATGTGCAGAAATTAACTCCACATTGATCATATACCTAAGTGTAACATCTGAAACTGTAATGTTTTAGAAAATGTAAGAGGAAATCTTTCAGGCCTTGAATTAGACGATGGTTTCTTACATCTGATAACAAAAACATAGAAATAAATAGGACTTCTTTCAGAGGACATCGTCAAGAAAGTAAAAAGGCAGTCCACAGAACGAGAGAAAATATTTGCAGATCATTTGTCTGATGAAGGACTTGAATCAGAATATATGAAGACAACTTAAAATTCCAAAATGATCAAGGGATTTTAAAAATTAATAATAGACTTTATTTTTGAGCAGTTTTAGGTTTGGAAAATCAAGTGGAAAGTACAGAGATTTTCTGTATTACAGCCTCCCCATCTACCTACCCCATTTCACCTATTACTAACATTCTGTGTGGCATTAGTGTAGCTTATTTGTTCTGAGCTTATACTGTATCACCAACTAAAATGTATGGTTTATAGTGTTGGACATTCTGTGGGCTTTAACAAATGTATTTTGGCATGTGTTAACCATCATATTATATAAAATAGTTTCTCTATCCTAAAAATTTTCTATATTCCAACTAGTAATTCTTTCCTCCCTACCCCTGTGCTCCTGGCCACCAGATACTTTGCCTCCATAAATTTGCCATTTCCAGAATGTCACGTAGTTGGAATCATACAGAATGTAGCCTTGTCAGACTGTCTTCTTTCACTTAGCAGTATGCGTTCCATGTTCCTCCATGGCTTTTTGTGGCTTGATAGCTCCTTCCGTCCATCCTTCTCTCTCTTCTTTTTTCCTTTTTATTATCAGACTTATCTTACCTTATTTCATTTTTTTTTTTAACCAATCAAAGTCCATGGTTTACATTAGGGTTCACTCTTGGTGTATATTCTGTGCACTTTGACAGGTGTTATCATGACATACATCCACAATTAATGTATCCTACAGACTAGTTTCCCTGCCTTTTTCAAAGGATCTTCTTTCCCTTAGCAATATGCATTTATATTTTTCCATGGCTCAATAGCTCATTTTTGTAAAAAAAAAAAAAAAAAAAATTTCTTCCATGAAAGAAAGACACCCAACAGGGTCTCCAGTGTGGTCCACCCTGAGCCACAGCTAGTCTGGATCATAAGCACATGCACACGTGTCCTTGGTATCGACAGATGGCTCTGGGGCTAGGAGCCCAGGACCTTCTTATGGGGGTCCAGCATCACTGGGACAGCAGCTGGCCACACTGTGGAGGATTTGGAAGAGGCAGAAGGGAGGAAAGGGTGTAGAATGAATGATCCTGAATATTTTTTCAGATTCTTCAGAGTTCTTGACTAATTTTGTTTTGGCTCATTTAGTTTTATTCAGTAGATTTTTATTGACTACCCTTAGAAATAAAAATCCAACATATTCCTAGAGATATAGGTTGTGTTTTTATAACCTAGAAGTCATAATTTTAAAAACTGGATGTGACACATTAAAGACAAAGCATATTCCTTGCCTTCAAAGAGTACACAGTTGGGGGCAAAGGTGTACAGGTTTCTTTTCTGTTTCATCATAATGTGCTACCAATTCTACTTTTAGAACATCTTGGTATAGTATACCAGCCAAGAGTATGGCCTCTGGAGCCAGACCGGCTTGATTAGATCCTGGACCACTTTTACCTGTATAATCTCTAGCCAATTATTTAACCTCTCTGTGCCTTGGTTTGTTTTGTTTTGTTTTGTTGTGATCTGTAAGATGTTTTTTTCATCTGGCAATAATAGGACACCTATTCTGTAGAACTGTTATGAAGATGTCACAATTTGGTATACATAAACTTGTAGAACAGTGCCAGACATACAGCAGTGCTAATAATTGTTAGAAATATCATCATTATTATTACTTTTCTACTTTCCGATCTTACTGATCTCTCTATCCACATTTTGCTTACCCTTTCCTGAGTCTATCTTGTGGACTGTGGAATACGCCTGTTAAAACTCTCATTTTGAACGTCACAACATGACGCAGGCCAGCGAGTACTGCAGTGGTTAAGGCAACTAAATCCCATGTAGGCAAGTGTGTGGCACAAGTCCCAAACGTGGCAGCCTGAAAAACATGCCAGACGTGTGTATGTGTGCCCAAAATCCCAAGAGGAAAATGGAGAAGAATGGATTGTGGCATGGCCATTCCCCAGGGGGTAATTTCTCACTTTCCTTCTGTCTTTATCTGCCTCTTTATGGCAAGCATATGCGCCCTATACCCAACTAAAAAAGAGACAAAGAAAAATGTCACAACAAACCATAGGTTTAGAGAAGGAATAAACAACCAGCATAGGGCCAACTTTCTTTAAAACGTGCACATCTGCAGTAGTCACATGTGGAACCCATGCTGTCCAGCATATGTAGATGTTGATCATCACATTGTTAACGTCTGTTGTTATTGAGTTGTAAGATCCTAGGATAGTTTTTTTTTTTTTAAGAATTATTTAATTTAATTTAATTAATTTAAATTTGATCAGAGAGAGGGAAAGTGAGGAAGCAAACCACCAGGTCTGGGACCCAACCTCAATCAGCCATATGGGAATCAAGTGCCTTAACCACCACACTACCTGCTAAGCCCCTAAGGATAGTTTTTGTTTTCTGTATTTTCCAGATTTTCTATCATAAACATTTTTATAATCAGAAGAACTCTAGTAAATAATAAATACTGATTTCACATGATCCCTTTTGGATAGGTAGCCAAATGAAAATAACAACAAAATTCTCTAACTTCCCCATAAAGCTCCATAGGTAAGTTTTGTCTTTTTGTTATTATGTTTTAGAGAGAGAGATTTTTGCTATAGGATGCACACACTCGTCAGAGAGAGAGAGAGAGAGAGAGAGAGAGAGAGAAAGTGAGAATTCATACCCTCATTCCACCCCCCGGGGATAAGGCCATGCCACAATCCCTTCTCCACCATTCTCGGGATTTTGGGCATGCATGCACATGCACCTGGTATGAGTTTTAAGCTGCTGGGTCCAGGACTCAAACTGAAGTAGACTACATGAGAGTCCAGCAACATAATAACCATTACATCATCTGCTGGCCCCTCCATGTCCTTTTGTGTTCCATTATCTGAATGGTTCCTTTATGGAAATTAACAAAAGAAGCTCGCCTCATTATTTGCCCCACCACCCCTGCATACAGTTGCCTTTCAGAGGTCTTCCTTTTTCTGAAGGGAAGAGCTCCATAACAAATGGAAGGCTTGGCAAGCAAAGTGAATGTTAGCTGCCACTGACGTCGGCAGTTATTTTTGTTCTGTCCAAAACTGTAGGACTATGTGTGGCCTTATTCCTGAATAAGGAATATCTTCCAGATAGTGTGAGATTTGGCTCTGCCCTAAGTCTCTAACTTTAATTTAACCTTTTATTCACTGAGTGCCACCTAAATGGCATCACTCTTTATAGTTTTCCCCCCTTCTCATATGCCATGGTTACTCTTACATTTATTAGTTTGGTCATTTATCTTCTTTTTTTTTTTAATTCTCTGTAGGGCGTGCATACTCCTCTCAGGATTTTGGGCACACACTCAAGCACATGCCCTCGCTGTGTTTCTCAAACCTTGAGGACTGGGACTTTGAACTACACAGTCAGCCATGTAGGACCCAGCCGCCTTAACCACCACACACTTAAAAATTGCTTCCTATTTGTCAATGACTTTTCAAACATTCTTTTAATAATTCTTATTATTCTTATAATCACTCTTATGAGGGAGATTTTATTATCCAAACCCCCTTTCTACTTTTAAAACATTTTGCCAGAGGATATGTGTTCTCACTAGAGAGAAACAATGAGAGGGAGAGAGAAAGTACTCTCATAGGGAATCGTCATGCCCCAATACCTTCTCCAATTCTCCATGCTCTTGGGGTTTGGGGCATCATGCACTTCTGGCATGTTTCTTGAGCCACCAGGTTTGGGACTCAAACTGCTGTTTTGGCCATGTGGAATCCAGCTGTCTTCACCACCGCACCATGGAGCCAGCCCTATTGTTCCCGTTTTACAGACAAGGAAACCAAGATATATGTTAAGAAATTTGTTCTGGATCATACAGCTGATAGCTATAGAACTACACACAAGGTTTTAGATGACTTCCCTTACCCAGCAGCTCCAAATCTGGCTTTAAAATAATTACTGTAAGCCACTATGCTATGCTGTTTCTCTTGTCATTGCATTGTCTTTGAAAAGATTAGAAAACACAGAATGGTATAAGATTCATTATTTCCTTTTTCTAAAAAAAAAAATTTCTGTAGGATACATGTACTCACTAAAGACAGAGAAAAAGTGAGAAAGCACCCTCCAAGGGAAATGACCATATCACAATCCCTTCTCTGTTCTCTTGGAATTTTGGGTGCACACATACACATGCCTGGCATGGTTTTTTTTGGGGGGGGGGGGGCAGGTTTTTGCTATAGGGTGCATGCACTCGCCAGAAAGAGAGACAGAAAGCGAGAAATCACCCCCAGGGGGCTTGGCCACTTTGCAGTTCCTTCTCCATTTTCCTCTCGGGATTGTGGACACGCACGCAGACGTGCCCGGTGTGTGTTTAAGCCACCGGGTCTGGGACTCAAACCACTGTTGACTACATGGGAGTCAAGCGATCTAGCCATTACGCCAACTGCTGGTCCCTAGGTTCACTTTTTAAACATGAATGTTTAACTCTTGTTAAACTTAATTCATTTATTCTGTTCATCAACACGTGTTTACTGAGTGTCTTCTAGAAGTTCCAGACTGTAATAATTGGGTGTTTTGAACAGTGTACCTAGCTCATAACCTCCTGGGTTTTATATTCTAGTAGAGAAGACACATGCTGAGTTGTTTAATTAATGATCAAATTACAGTTACAATGAATGCTACAAAGGAGTTTGAGTGTATGTGACAGGATGCTGATAACGGGGTCTTAGAAGTTAGGAAAAGATTCTGTGAGAAAATGGCCTTTGGGCTGAGCTTTAAAGAAGCCATTTTGTACTTACTTACCTGGGGATATGAAGAAAGTTAGACTTATAGAACCACCCCTTGGAATTTCATAGAATTCTGAAGGAATTAAGCTGTTTACCTTATTTGTCCTGAGACCATCACCATTATGTATATTTGATGTCTGATATAATTGATTTTTATAATGCTGACAGGGTAATGAAATAGATGTATTTACTAAGACAGGGAATTGATAGAAAGGATCTGTAAAGGCCTGAATTACATGTTCTGTAGTCTTTTTCAGTATAGAAAAAAAAAATCCCAGAAAAATTTGCTCATTTTTTTTTTAATTTTTTGAAGTAGTGTAAATGCAACAGATGTGTTTTTATGTGTTTCGATTGTTTGAAAACCTCATTTATTCCTGAATTTTATGATAAAATTATTATGATAATACAACATTTATATTTGAAACAGTTTCTGAACTGTGCTACTGGCAATGCGGGTAAGCAGTCAGTGTATTTTACTGTCTGTAACTAGAGTGACCTGAATAAAATGGAGAGAAATAAAGAAAAAGGAAAGAAACGAAAAAAGACATGAAAGTCCTTATGAAGTTATCATATAATTTGACTGATTTACAGGTAGCAGTGTTTATAAGTAATTTTTCCAAAAAATGTGCAAAAATGATTTTATCTGCATTCAGACTGTAGTGGGACTTGCTATCATGTCTGTGCCCTCCCGTTAATATCCTCTTATATGGCACATCCACTCCAGAAGACAGCCATTAACCGTTGGAAGAAAATTGTGTCCCTCTAATTCTTGCCTCACCAGATCTAAAAGATAGAAAATGTTGTAATAAGTTCCACATTACATAACAAAGTTTACAGGAAAGTTACCATTTTCTTTTTGACTTGGTCATCTTATTTTTGATAGATTGCAAAGGTCGACTGCAAGGAAGTGCTAGACATCATTTGTAATCTGGAATCTGAGGGTCAGGATAACACAGCGTTCGTTCTGTGTACGACTTACCTCACCCAGCAGCTCCAAACTGCGAGTGTATACTGTTCTTGGTAAGTATACTTTGTTCTTACTGCCCTTATTAGTTAGTGCATAACATAACGTTGAGAGTTTATGTAAAACATTATTTTGTTTCGGATTTAAAGTCTTAACAAATTAAATGATGACATTTGAATAAAATCTTGCTCCCAAGCAAAATTATTTAATCAGAGGTATCGTTTAATTTAGTCAAGAAAAGGTAAAACGTTCTTGATATCATCCATTAACTTCAATTCCGATACGTATCTCCTGCCTTAAAGATTAAAATATATAAATATGAAACAAATTGGTGTCAGATTGTTTTTTTTACCTATTAGTATCTTCTGGGAGTCATTTCCTTATTTAGAAACCCGCTAATAACAGGGATGCAGTTATCTAGCTCTCTGGGTTAGGGTTAAACATGCACTAAGAACGGGAATCCATTTGAGCAGTAATCTCTTCTGCAACTTTGGTACCAGATAGCTGACTTGGGTTATTTTGGTTTTAAATCCTTTTATATCTTATTTACCTGCTAAGTACTTATTTGCTAGAAATGGTTAAGTGTGCCCATGGTTACTTCATTTTAACTGTATTGGATCTATTTTGGCCAGGCAGAAAAATCTGATACACAAGAAACCTCTAGAATGTTCTCTGCCCCAGCTAGCAAATGATGTAGCAGTTATTCACTAGATTCCTACACGATGGACCATGGTTCAAGTCTTGGATCTGGTGGCTTGAAAATCACACCAGGCACATGTGTGTATGTGCCCACAATCCTGGGAGGAGAATGGAAAGAAGGGCTTGCAGTGTGGCCATTCCCCTGGATGTGATTTCTCACTTTCCCTCTCCTGGTCTGTCTCTCTCACTGTCTCTGGCAAGCGCATGCACCATAAGGCAAAAACCTTTAAAAAAATAAATGTTGTCTGTCGGTAAGTTTCAGATTGTAGTGGTATGAATAACACTATGGGAAATTAGAGAAGCATGCTCTCTGTACAGCACAGTGTTTAAGAAATGTGTCAGGGAGAGTCCTGCTGGAGCTTTGATTCAAAGGGAGTTGTATTTGCATAACCTTTTTTGTTGTTAAGTTTTTACTCTAAGACGTGTGCATTCACAGACACGGCGGGGGGAGGGGGTGTGGGTGGAGAAAGAAAGCGAGTGTCACATGTGAGAGAGAAATCACCCCCAGGGGAGGGGGGATGGCCACGTCACAATCCCTTCTTCATTCTCTTCTTGGGACCCCAGGCATGCACACACACACACGCCAGGTGTGCTTTTTCAAAATGCCAGATTTGCGACTCAAACCACGCAGTCAGCCATGCAGTATCTAGCTGCCATCACCCTCTGCACCACCTGCTTCCCTGTGTAATCTTAGTTATAGCAACAGTGAGCATTTTAGAAGCTAAGGATCGCTTAAAGTTGGAAACTTTTTGTTTATAAGAAAACCTAGCAAAGCCTTTTGTCTACTTCAGCCCTCATTGGTCTCCCTCTAGAACCCCTGTGTCTACTTAATATCGTTTTATTGTTGCCATTCTTTTCTGGTTCTACATTTCTTTTCATTTACTATTTTATGTACAAATTTTCTTCAAGTGTTATGAGTTATCTCACCTAATCCTCATAGTAGTCATTGCACAGGTAAGGCAATGGAGTATTATGGGGATCAGAGAAAACTCATGATCACCCAAGCCCTCGAGGATATGGTGGTAGAACGGTGCTTCGAGCTCCTGGTGTTTGACTCCTAACCTAGTGCTTTTCTTCTCTGCGCTTGTTTGGTTGATACTGGCCAAAATTCTGCAGGAATGATTGTGGGCATTTTGTTAGGAAAAAAGTAGTTAAGTAGCAGTGAGATTTTTGATCACTAAATCAAGTGGAAGAGAGATTTTCTCATACATCAGACATTCTTAGCCTCAGTTCAAGATCAAACTCCAGTTTTTCTTGTTACAATTCAATTCTTTATAGTGAAAAAGTAGGGCTTTCAATACAAAGAGTAAATAATAGAATGTGTTGTAGATTATAAGGGTTTTTAAAATGTTTTCACACAGTTCTTCTCATATTCCAGGTACAGCTTTCTTTTTGCAGTGATCCATAATTGTTTTTCTTCCTTCCTCACTCAGCCACTGTTTGCTCTTCCAGAAATGTGTGAGTGGCTGTAGGATTAATGCCCTTCCCCTGCAGAAGGAAGAGATTAACAGGGATTTCCCACCTGTTGGCCTCCTGTGGCGCTATAATGAGTAAAGGAAAGAAAACCTCAGTCCTATTACACTTTGTTAAAATGAGCTTCCAAGCAATTAAAAAACAACTAGTATTGGGGCCAGCAGGTGGTGCTGGACCCCCACATGGCTGACCACGGTCAGAATCCTGGATGTGGCAGCTCGCTTTCTCACTCTCTCTTTCTCTCTCATCCCCCGGGGGGTGAGTGCATGTGCCCTGTAACAAATTAAAATAAATGAATAATTTAAAAAATAATTCTTTAAAAAATAGTATTTACCATTTTTAACCCTTCCATTGTTTTCAAAGTTTTTTGGGGGTAATAGAATATTAAAATTAGAGTAGCCATGGTGTAAAACAGTGAATTTTACTAGGGAAAATTAATCCCAGGAATTCTATTGCAATAGGACAGATTATTTAGTTATGCTAGAGGTTTTCTGTGTTTATGATGGGATATAAGGAGTACTTTAGATAAGGAAACTTTTCATTGTTATCTTTTGATAAGAGAGATGACAAGATTTTTTTAATAACACAATAAAATTGAGATAAGCAGTTATTTATTTATTTATTTATTTATTTGGAGAGATTTTCACTGTAGGGCGCGTGCACTCGCCAGACAGACAGAGAGAGACATAGAGACAGAAAGCGAGAAATCACCCCCCAGGGGGGATGGTCACGCCGCAATCCCTTCTCCTCCATTCTCCCCTCGGGATCTTGGGCACGCACGCACACGTGCGCGGCGTGAGTTTTAAGCCACCGGGTCCAGGACGTGAACCGCGGTCGACTACGTGGGAGTCCAGCGACATAGCCATTACACTAACTGCTGGTTCCCAGCAGTTATTTATTTTTAAACACGTGCTAGAATTTTTTTTTTTTTTTTTTTTTTTTTGCCAGAAGGCATGTGCACTAGCCAGAGAGAGAAAGCACCCTCTAAAGGGGTGTGGTCATTTCATTTCTCCTTCCCATCGAGATTTGGGGCAGATACGCAGAAGCGGTGTCTGGTGTGTTTTTAAGCTGCAAGGCTGGGGTTCACCCCATGGCTGGCTGTGTGGGATCTGGCTCTCTGCACATAGCACTTACGCACTGGGCTATAGGGAAGTATCACCCTTCGCACACATACACACAGCACTCCAGAAGTATCCTTCTTTTCTTCTTTAATTGACAGAAGACATGTCCACTAGCCAGAGAGAGAGAGAATTAGAAAGCACCCCTCATAGGGTGAAGTCATGCCATAGTTCTTTCTCTTTCACTTCTTCATCTTGTTGGGATTTTGGACATGTGTGCACATGTGCCCAGCAAGTATTTAAAGCCACTGGGTTTGGGATGTGAACCATGACCAGCCATGTGGGATCCCACTCCCTTAGCCACTAGGCTGTGGGACTAGCCCTGGAAGTATTAATATCATTCTTGAATGTGGTTACCATGGAAGATAATTTGAAATGTAAGTTATCTATCACTCTGAACATTTTTTATTCTTTTAGAAATTTTCTTTACAGACATTTATTTACAGACCACAGTAAGAATTTTAGACACTTTACAGAAGTCATCATATTGTTTATGTCAGAAGATGAATTACTTAACCTTGATCCCAAAAGATTGTTGGCTGTCTGAAAAAATCCGAGATGTACTAGAGGAGTGAGTTCCTTATGGATGCCTGGCAGTGCTAACTTAATTAAAGCAGACATGCAAGTGAAAGATAACAGTGATACAATATATCCATAGTATATAATTACTGCTCATTTTAAGAATAAAGTTGAATGGGGAGCCTCCACACTAAATTTTCAGTGAATATTTATAGCTTTTGCTCTCTGTAACACCTCTGAGGTTAAATTGTGTATGTTGTATGTTTGTGTTTCTTCAGATGTATCAATATCAACATGTCTGTTCTGCCATAACTAGACTGTGATATTCCAGGGTGATTATGTGTGTGTGTAGTTCCCAGTTGTGTTTCCTGCACCTAGAAGACCCAGCATGTGTGTTTTATTTCATTGAATTTTGTAAAGAAAAAAATGAAAAGAGGTCATGGGATCAGTCACTATTGTAGTAACCTCCTTTTGAGGATAGTCATTCCAATTCCGCCAAGTTTTCTTTGCCTTCTTTCTAAAATACTTGAATTCAGAATCTATCTGTGACATGTTATCTAGACTTCATGGGCCTCTTGTGCAGAGACAGAACTCTTTGGTACCTAAATCCCTGCCCAAATGTGCTTTCTACTGTCAGTGGGACTTAATTTCCTATTCAGCTTTTATGAATTTGTATATAAATTTGTTGACTTGAGAAAGGCAGTGGGTTAACTTTTTGGGGAGAGAGGGGGACTGCCACAGAGCAAATGCATTCACCAGAGACACACAGAGAGACAGAGAGAGAGAGACACAGTGAGAGGGAAAGTGAGAAAAGTCACCCCCCCATGTAGTTGACCATGGTTTGAGTCCCGGACCCAGTGGCTTAAATTCATGCCAGGCGCGTGTGCGTGCGTGCCCAAGATCCCGAGAGAAGACTGGAAGAGAAGGGATTACTGCGTGGCCATCCCCCCTGGGGGTGATTTCTCACTTTCTGTCTCTCTGTCTCTGTCTGTCTGGTGAGCGCACATGCCCTATAGCAAAAAACAAACAAACAAACAAAAAAGCTCTCAAAAAAACAAAGCTAAAAAAATAGATATAAGAAATGTGGACTGGCCCCATAGCCAGCTGTTAAGCCCCTTTCATAGATATCTGGATCCCACATGACTGAAGAGGTTTAAATCCCACCTCTGGTGACTTGAAAAACACTGGGGCTTATCTCTCTCATTCTGGCAAGTGGACTTGACTTCTAGCAATCAAAAAAGTGATAAAAATAAATACCGTTAAATTTGTTTATTTTCAGTCTATAATAATGTTTTCACTTCTGAAGCTTTGGGTTCTATCCACTTTCCTAGAACATTCTGTTAATAGCAATGTAAGATATCAGTGTTTTAAAATTGACTTTTGAAAATAATATGGGATTTTTAATAACAATTATATAATAAATACAGCATCCTTTAAAGTTATATTTGAAAGAGCCACATTTTTTAAGTGATAGCATTTTCATCACTTATTAGTTTTCTTTGCATTCATATTTCACATTCACATTAACATTTCTGTTTTTCGCATTTTGTCCTTCGAGCTTGTGCATTTTCTTTAACCTATTAAAGTTTTTTTTTATTGGGCCAGCAGGTGACATGGTGGTTAAGGTGCTAGACCCCATATGGCCAGCCGTACAGTTTGAGTCCTAGACCCAGTGGTTTGAAAAACATGCCAGGCACATGTGCATTCATGCCCAACATCCTGACAGAATGGAGAATGAGGGGACTGTGGCATGGCCATACTTTCTGAGGGGAGATTTCTCACTTTCTCTCTGTTACTTTTTTTTTTTTTTTTCCAGAGGTTTT
>NW_006203607.1:2173769-2182043 GCF_000334495.1 Tupaia belangeri chinensis | reverse complement strand
CGCACGCGCCCGGTGTGAGTTTTAAGCGACCGGGTCCAGGACACGAACCGCAGTCGGACTACGTGGGAGTCCAGCGACATAGCCATTACGCTAACTGCTGGTCCCATCTCTCTGTTAACTCTTTGTCTCTCTCTCTCTCTCTCTCGCAAGTACACTTGTCCTCTCGGGGTAAAATTTTTAAAAAATATTTATTATTTTCAAGCTTTTTGTTTCCATTCTAATTTTATAATGGAAATATATAATATATAATTATATAATAGAATTCCTGGATTTTAGCCATTGCCAAGAGTGCCTTTTTACTTATTTTGATAGTAATTGTTTGTTTGTTTGTCATTATGGGGCCCATGTACCCACAAGAGAGAGAAGAGAAGAGAGAGCGCATCCCCCAGTGGTGTATGGTCTCACTGCAGTCATTTTTCGTACATTTCTCCATCTCATCAGGATTTGGGGCATGCACACAAAAGCTCCTGGGGATGGCATTTGAAACACAGTTGGGATTGGGCTCCATGCACACAGCAGTTAACCACTGTGCTACCAGGCTAGCCCTATCAGTAACATTTAAACATGCCAAAACACAGGTCTTAGTTATATCATGACAGCTTAGTTGGAAAGGGCCCATAAGATAAGTATATGCAAGTTTACTCTTTTACAATATTTATTTATTTGTTTATTTTTATTGCTAGAGTGCTCAGGCGCTTGCCACAGAGAGAGTTAGAGGGAGAAAGCACCATCCAGCAGGGTATGATCACATTGCAATCCCTTCTACATTTCTTTCTCCCTCTTGTCAGGATGGTAGGCATACACATACACATGCTCAGTATGTTTGTAAGATGCAGGGGCCAAGTTCACACCTTGGCCGACTGTGTGAGATCTGGCTCCCTTAGCTATGAGGCCACAGGGCCGTCCTAGAGTATTTATTAGATACATCTAACTGATAGTGTAATGATGTCTGATGGCCCTTGCCCACTAGTATAAGGTCTCATTGAATCATTGTCATTAATTACCAACATGAAGGGTTAGAGCTGCTTAGAACCCAGTGGAATATAAGTCAGTTTTTTTAAATATCAAAAGGAAGTGGTCTTTTGTTTTTACTTTTCTCTAAATACAAAAAAGGAAGAAGTCAGGGATTTTCAGAGATGATTCTTAACAAATTTTCCTGTTTGTGAGGAAGGAATAGTGAACATAGAAGCTTTTCATCTAGTTTCTGTTTTCTGTACTTTCATAAACCAAAAAATGGGCTTGCTGGGGTAGGGCAGCAAATACCAGTTATTTTAAATGTTTCACTATAATCTTTTTTTTTTTTTTTAATAGGGAATTGACTCTCTTTTGGAGTAAACTGCAAAGAAGAATTGACCCTTCTTTAGATACTTTTTTGGAGCGCTGTCGTCAGTTTGGTGTCATAGCTAAAACACAGCAGCATTTGTTTTGCCTGATTAGAGTTGTACAAACTGAAGTGAGTAATTCATTCTTTCTATGCTAATTGTGATTGGAGGGAAGAAATGAATAAGGAGGTAGCTTCTTGGGTAGTTCCTTTTAGATAAAGTGAAATGAGAAATAGTGGGGCTTAATGAGATTATGGAATTGGCCATATCAGGCTGTTTCTGCAGATCGACGCCCTAGGAATCCAGGTTTTCGTAATGGAAAAAAAGCTGATTTGAGGTGCTAGGCTATCTCTCCTGGGGGAGGGAGGATCGTTTCTTGGCTGTCACCTCAACTCTGTATCTACTCTGCCTAGAACACTGAGTTATATTTTACACAGGCAAGTATGATTGCTGATTAGCATAGGAATTACAAATAAAAATATAATTGTATTTTCATCTTCTGGGAGTGGCTGGTACCTTTTCTAGATTTTGAAATCATAGAATAGTTCCAGAATCAGCTGTGCATAACTTGTAAACTTCTGTGCAAACAAAAAGGAAACAAACCAGGTGTTTCTAGGAAATGTCTATTTCCTAAAATGTAATGATGCATAATATATGTAAAACCTTGCTCTCTAAGTTCAGCCTTATAGGAGTTTAGGATGAATTTTACGCTATACCCGTTTTTATTTTGTTTTGTTTTGAGCATCTGAGCTCTCTATATGCCCATGTCTGTTATATAATGGCTCATGGGTTTGGGGTTTTTTTGGGGGGACAGGGGGAGAAGAGGAGTCTTTGTTTTTTTCAGTTGCCAAAGGACATGTGTATTCATGAGATAGAGAACCCCCATATGAGGCTTGGGCATACTACAGTCCCTGTCCTCATTCCTCCATCCTGTCAGGATTTGAGGCATGTGCACACGTGTGTGCACAAGGCATGTTTTCCAAGCCACCAGGGCAGGGATTCAAGCCATAGTCAGCTATGTGGGATCTGGCTCTCTTAACCCCTAGACTGTGGGGCTAGCCCTCCTGGTTATGTTTTAGGAGTTACTTCTTTGATAACATTCCAGGACTGTTCATAGTAAAGCCGAGACACAGTTGTATCTTTGATTTTCTGGCACTACTGTCACCCTCCTGTGGGCCTGCATTTCCTATACTTTATTTAAAATACATTGATCTAACCGGTAAAGACAGAAAACAGTAAAACAATTATCAGAAACAAATCAGTGGCCAACTAAGTTAGGTGATAATTAACTTCTAATTACTGTGAATGAAGTTGTGTCTCCTGTCACAGAGGAACATTCCGAAGTAGCCACAGAACTTACCTTGTTTACAGAAATAGCTTGGGACTAGACAGTAGTGAAGCAGCTCTCTGAGCTGGCCCACGGGGGAAGGTTTCTGGGTTTGCAACCAGAGACCTCCTGGACATGTTGGGCACACATGTGCCTGTGGTTCAGGGTTTGTCGGGGGTGAAACCCAGCATGGGGACCCTGTTGGGGGTACCTGTCTCTCCATCTTGCTCCCTTTCTCTCACCGGTGAGAGAAAGAAATGGATGGACTTTTTTTTTTTTTTTTTAATAATTCTACAATTGACCTTTTAAAAGCTTTTTGTTTTTAAACTTCAACTGAAGGTAATTATTTTGTATTGCTGTGTAACCAAATACCACAAACTGAGTACTTAAAACAACATCCATTTTTATTAGCTAACAGTTTTAGATCAGAAATACAGCACGACGTGGCAGGATTCACACAGGGCTACAGTCGGAGTTGGCCAGGCTCAGTGCTTACTGGAGGCTCTGTGGAAAATCCACTTCTAAGCTAATTTTTTATTATTCACAGAATTCAGTTTCTTGTTGCTATAGAAGCAACATCCCCATATTCTTGCAGGCTGTCAGCCAAAGGATGTTCTCAGAAGCTCCTGTAAGTTACAGACAGTAAAGATGCAATGAATCCTTCTTGTGTTTCAAATCTGACATTCTGCATCTCCAACTTCTTACTAGATTAAAAATAAGACTGGAATGATTAGCTCGGGTTCTCCTGGATAGTCTACTACCTGTTTTGTTTGTTTATTTTTTTTTTCCAAAGCCAGAGGGCACATGTGTTCACCAGAAAAAGAAAACATCCCCGCCATGGGGCGTGGTCACAACATAGCCCCTTTTCCTCCAGTTCCCTGTCCAGTTAGGACTATGGGCACACGAGGCTTGACTCACAGTCCACCTGGGCCAGGATTCAAACCATAGTCAGTCATGTGGGATCCAGCTACTTAGGCACAGTGTTTAACTGCTATGCTACATAGCCAACCCTCTCCTATCTTTTGTGAATGGCAGGTATCCCACGGTAGCAGTGGTGTAAAGAACACTGACGTTTCTTCCTCTCCCATGTAGAAATATAGGTCCAGGTAGACCGGCCAGCTTGCTTCAGTGGCGCCATGTATAGAAACCCAGTTCCTTCTATCTGCTATCAACATGTAGCTTTCACTTTATGTTCTAAGACCCATTTATTCCAGTCCTATCTATTCTGTTTCCCCTCCAGATAGTAAGAAGGAAAAGGTAGAGGGAGGATGACATACCTTTTCCCCACTCTCCCGAGACAGACAAGCAGACACACGCGCGAAGGGAGGTCACATCTTGCATCCAGTTTATTTGGCCTCAGGGCTTTCTTATGATGAACATAGCATGGTACTATTGTTTTGAAAAACATGACTTTATCTAGTTTAATCACCTCTCCTCAGTAATAAAGAGGATGAAAAAGAGAGATGTGTAAAGATCATACATCTGTTCGCAGCAGTCAGGATTAGACAAAGATTATCATTTGTGGGCTGGACAGTGACAGTGGCCTGTGAGGCTGACCCACCTGGGAAGACTCCAGGTTCATGCCCAGAGAAAACTCCCTGAGCACACAAGGCTTCCATGCCTGTGACCCTAGCTGAAGTGGGGGCTGGATTGTGGTGCTGGGACTCTTTTGGGTATACCTATCTCTCTCTCTTGGAAGAGAAAAGTGAATGAACTTTTAAAAATTATTTGTAAATATGAGCACTTCAAGAAAGTCAGGGTAAGTTTTGTTTTGTTTTGTTTTGTTTTGTTTTAATAATCCACAGGGTCTCAACAAGTTATTATTAACTCCTTTGGAGGATTCTGGTAGATGGTAAAAATGTCCATTCTTTCCTTAACAGCCTAAACTGATTGAAATGGCTAAATTTGTGAACTCTCTGAAACATGTTTCCAAAGAAAAGTAACTGGGAATTCTATTGTACAGTCTGAACTGATGTCCAAGAAGCCCCCGGCTAAAGGAGAGTGAATTAGTTAAAATCAGGATATGGGATGTGGAGCTGGTTTTTGAAGGAATTGGTGGGTTTTAAACCAGGAAGCAGAGGAGACAAAAGAGTGACTTGGCATGTCATGAAGGGTGCAAGGGAGATGGTCAAGTCAGTCAAGCTTCAGAGTCAGTGTGGAGAGACGGTACGAGCTCAGGCTCTGGAAATAGAAAGCTTTAAATGTAGCCTTGCTCCTCTGCTCACTGGCTGGTGACATTGGGCACCTTAACCTTCTGAGCTCGGTTTCTTTGTCTCTAAAATGAGGATATTGTGCTCCTGAGTTTACTTAGAATAACTGCCTAGGATGTAGTGAGGGGTCTGTAAATTAATGGCAGTGACTCCTTTGTATCCCCAGCATGTAGAATGGTCCCAACGCAGAATAATTGCATAGCAAATTGTTGCATGGTTTGAACAGTGGAATTTACTGTTATTTTATGTGGCATTCTGTTTGAATAATTACTGTGTACTAGTGTTATATTGGCTTGTCAGAAAAGTCATGATGTATTTTTCTGTTTTTCTATGCAGAAATCCATCTTGGTTTTTCCAACCTCATAGTAATTCCCTTACCTTATTTCATGTTTTTAGCAACCTTAAGATAAAAACCTAATACTATCACTACTCTTATCACTTTACCAGTGAAGAAACAGGCTCAGAGGAGTTGAGAACTTATCACTATAGTAAATGAATCTGAGGTTCGAAGGCAATCAGAGTCTCCTCTAAATTCTGCGCTCCTAGCTGTCACATTTTAAGCCATCTTGCCCATTGTCCCACTTCCCTTTGCTCATGTTATTTTCACGTTTTATTTCAGCTTCTCAGATAAGACTTATCTTGTACTAATCTTTTACCATATGGTAGGACCAGGTCTTCTGGTTTTGAGCTAGTTTCTGAGAAGCTGCTGCTGTAGAAAGGTTTTATCGTTTCTGTTGTTTTTCCATGGAGAGCTAAGATTGAATACACCTGTGACTGTGAAGTACTAAATTCTTCCATGAGGAAATGGGAGAGAAACTTTTTTTCTTTTCTTTTTTTTTTTTTTTTTGTTTTAGAGTTTTGAAAAACCCAAGTGTCCATAATGAATGGAATTTCTTAAATCAAATTCAATCTTAAGACTCACATCTATACTCTTGTTTCTTCTTATCCCTATTCATTCAAACTGTATCCTTGCCATCTAGCTTAACACAGTTCTTTTTTTGGAATCCTTCAGTGGCCTTATTTGCCCTTAATTCCTTTGACTTCATGTGTGTCTATAGTTGGCATATAAATATATTCCTTGATAGTTAGGGACTTTACTGCACAGTGTCTTATATGGGGCCAGCAGGTGGCATGGTGGTTAAGGTGCTGCACTCCCACATGGCTGGCTGTGTTTGAGTCATGGACATGTTTTCTCACTTGCCCTTTCTCTCCCTCTCTGGTCAAATTAAAAAATAAGAATAACAAATAATTAATTATTTTAAAAATATATTGACAGAAATACACAGTGTCTTATAAAATTCCATTCTCTGTAGTTGCACATTATTGTTGTTTAATATCTAAGCTAGTTCTTTGCATGTTGAGATTAGAAGGACCTAAGTGTAATTTAATGAAGAAAGATTTGAGATGAAATTTAAGAACTTTTTAAAGGTTTTTGAGAAGCTAAAATATCAATGCAAGTTGTATGATCTTTATGTGTATTAAATTTTTTTTCTTTAAAATTTTCTCTTTCTTACAGGCACAAGAGGCTGGTCTTGGTGTGTCGGTTTTACTGTGTGTCAGAGCTCTTCAACTCAGATCAAGTGACGATGAGGAAATGAAGGCATCAGTTTGCAAAACAATTGCTTGTCTTTTACCAGAAGATTTAGAAGTTAGACGAGCCTGCCAGCTTACAGAATTCTTAATCGAACCCAGTTTGGATGGATTTAATATGTTGGAAGAACTATATTTGCAACCAGACCAAAAGTTTGATGAAGAAAATGCACCAGTTCCCAATTCTCTTCGATGTGAGCTCTTACTAGCTTTAAAAGCCCACTGGCCTTTTGATCCTGAATTTTGGGACTGGAAAACTTTAAAACGACACTGCCACCAACTCCTAGGACAAGAAGCCTCAGATTCTGATGATGATTTAAGTGGCTATGAAATGTCTATTAATGACACTGATGTTTTAGAGTCATTTCTCAGTGACTATGATGACAGTAAAGAAGACAAACAATATAGAAGAAGAGACTTAACAGATCAGCAAAAGGAGAAAAGAGACAAAAAACCCATTGGTTCTTCTGAAAGATACCAGAGGTGGCTTCAGTATAAGTTTTTCTGTCTGTTATGTAAACGGGAGTGTATAGAGGCCAGGATTCTTCATCATTCTAAGATGCATATGGAAGATGGAATTTATACCTGTCCAGTCTGTATTAAAAAATTCAAGAGAAAAGAAATGTTTGTTCCTCATGTGATGGAACATGTTAAGATGCCTCCAAGCAGAAGGGACCGTTCTAGAAAGAAATTACTGTTAAAAGGCTCTCAAAAGGGTATTTGTCCCAGAAGCCCCTCTGCAACCCTGGAGCAGAATCAGTCATTGAATGAACAAGCCAAAGGAGAGTCTCATGAATATGTCACATTCAGCAAGTTAGAAGATTGCCACCTGCAGGACAGAGATTTGTACCCGTGTCCTGGTACAGACTGTTCCCGTGTATTTAAGCAGTTTAAATACTTAAGTGTGCATCTTAAAGCTGAACACCAAAATAATGATGAAAATGCCAAGCACTACTTGGACATGAAAAATAGAAGAGAGAAGTGTACTTACTGTCGGCGGCACTTCATGTCTGCTTTCCACCTGCGAGAGCATGAGCAAGTGCACTGTGGTCCTCAGCCTTACATGTGTGTCTCTATAGATTGCTATGCTCGGTTCGGATCAGTGAATGAACTGCTTAACCATAAACAGAAACACGATGACCTGCGTTATAAATGTGAATTAAATGGCTGTAACATTGTGTTTAGTGACTTGGGACAGCTCTACCACCATGAAGCACAACACTTTAGG
Source organism: Tupaia belangeri chinensis (assembly GCF_000334495.1). NCBI lineage: Eukaryota > Metazoa > Chordata > Mammalia > Scandentia > Tupaiidae > Tupaia > Tupaia belangeri. The sequence continues at coordinate 2,174,366 of NW_006203607.1, read as the reverse complement.
GATGCATCTTATACATGCAACTTTCTTGGCTGTAAAAAGTTCTATTATTCCAAAATTGAATACCAGAATCACCTCTCAATGCATAATGTCGACGGTTCAAATGGAGACATAAAGAAATTAGTGAAACTTGAGGAGCCTGCACCTGGTGAAAAACAAGATTGTATTGATCAACCCCATCTACTTGACCAAACAGATAAGTCCCATTTACCTGAGGACCTTCTTTTCTGTGCAGAATCAGCCAGTTCTCAAATAGACACAGAAGGTGCAGACAACCTGAAAGAAAATAGTGACAGTAACTCTAGTGACCAGTTAAGTCATAGCTCTTCAGCCTCAATGAATGAAGAGTTAATTGACACACTGGATCATTCTGAAACCATGCAGGATATATTACTGTCTCATGAGAAAGTCTTTGTGCCCTCCAGTTTAAAAGAAAAATGTTCCAATATGGCAGTTTGTTTTGACGGGACTAAGTTTACCTGCGGTTTCGATGGCTGTGGTTCCACATACAAAAATGCAAGAGGGATGCAGAAGCATCTACGAAAGGTTCATCCATACCATTTCAAACCCAAGAAGGTAAAGACAAAAGATCTCTTTCCC
>NW_006203607.1:2152260-2173554 GCF_000334495.1 Tupaia belangeri chinensis | reverse complement strand
CCCTGTTCAGGTAACGAACATAATCAAACGACTGAAAAGTTTGACATAGAACCTAAACCCAACTCCGACACAAACAGTGACTCCCCAGACGAAGGTCTCGATCACAATACCCCTGCTAAGTGTAAACGAGAGCATCAAGGTTATTCTGAAACCTCTGTCTGTGCTTCTAAAAGGCCATGTACAGAGGATACCATGTTGGAACTTCTGTTGCGCTTGAAACACTTAAGCTTGAAAAACTCAATAACACATGGATCTTTCTCAGGGTCGTTGCAGGGGTACCCGTCCAGTGGTGCTAAGTCTCTTCAGTCGGTCTCATCTACCATCTCAGACCTTAATTTCCAAAATCAAGATGAAAATGTGCCAAGTCAGTACCTTGCACAGCTGGCGGCTAAGCCCTTTTTCTGTGAGCTTCAAGGATGCAAATACGAGTTTGTGACCAGAGAGGCTTTGTTAATGCATTATCTTAAGAAACATAATTATTCTAAAGAAAAGGTCCTTCAGTTAACCATGTTTCAACATCGGTACTCTCCATTCCAGTGTCACATTTGCCAAAGGTCATTTACGAGAAAAACACACCTTCGGATTCATTATAAAAATAAACATCAGATTGGCAGTGACAGAGCAACTCACAAACTATCAGATAATGAAAAATGCGACCACGAAGGCCCGTGCTCGGTAGACAGATTGAATGACAGTTGTCCTGCCGAACTCGGAGGTGCCCGCAGTGGTACCAACGAGAAGCCACACTGTCATTCTAAAAAGGACGAATGCAGTTCAGAAACAGATTTGGAGTCATCGTGTGAAGAAACGGAAAGTAAAACATCTGATATTTCATCACCACTAGGCAGCCATAGAGAAGAACAAGAAGGAAGAGAGGGGAGAGGGAGCCGGCGAACTGTTGCTAAAGGAAACCTGTGCTATATTCTGAATAAGTACCACAAACCATTCCATTGTATCCATAAAACTTGCAATTCCTCCTTCACCAATCTCAAAGGCTTGATTCGCCATTATAGGACTGTACATCAGTACAACAAAGAACAATTGTGTTTAGAGAAAGACAAAGCAAGAACCAAAAGGGAACTTGTCAAATGTAAAAAGATATTTGCTTGCAAATATAAGGAATGTAACAAGCGCTTCCTGTGTTCCAAAGCCCTCGCTAAGCACTGTAGTGACTCTCATAACCTCGACCATACAGAAGAGCCTAAAGTACTCTCTGAGGCCGAGTCTGCGGCCCGCTTTTCCTGTAACCAGCCTCAGTGCCCTGCTGTTTTTTACACATTCAGCAAGTTGAAGCACCACTTGATGGAACAGCATAACATTGAAAGTGAAATACATTCAGATTATGAAATTCATTGTGATCTTAATGGCTGTGGCCAGATTTTCACACATCGCAGTAATTACTCGCAGCATGTGTATTATCGACACAAAGACTATTACGATGATCTTTTTAGAAGCCAGAAAGTGGCCAATGAAAGGCTATTGAGGAGTGAAAAGGTATGTCAGACGGCTCATGCTCAGGGGCACGAACATCAGGCCACAAGGAGATCGTTTAATGCTAAGACGAAAAAATGTGGCTTAATCAAAGAAAAGAAAGCTCCAATTAGTTTTAAAACAAGAGCCGAAGCCATCCATATGTGCGTAGAGCAGTCCGAGCACACACAGTACCCCTGCATGGTTCAAGGCTGCTTATCCGTGGTGAAGCTGGAGAGCAGCATCGTGAGGCATTACAAACGTACCCATCAGATGAGTAGTGCCTATTTAGAGCAGCAAATGGAAAACCTTGTCGTCTGTGTTAAGTACGGTACCAAAATTAAGGAGGAGCCCCCTTCAGAAGCAGAACCCTGTATAAAGAAAGAAGAAGGCAGCAGCTGTGAGTCAGAGCACACAAAGCACAGCCATCCGCCAGGGGGCAGTAGCATACCCCTCCAGAACACTGAGGCCTCTCACCCAGGGGAAAGGGATGGAGGCCCAAAAGGGTGTACAGAAAGCAGTCCAGCATTTGATGCAGATCCTCTGCTCTACCGGGGGACTTTGAAATGTAACCACAGCTCAGAAACCACTTCTTTGGAACCATGTAATATGGTTCAGCCTCCTCCCTGTAAAATAGAAAATTCCATACCTAATCCCAGTGGGACTGAAAGTGGAACTTACTTCACAAGTTTCCAGCTGCCTTTACCAAGGATCAAAGACTCAGAAACTGGGCAGCATAGTTCAGGGCAAGAAAACACTGTAAAAAATTTCACCCATGTTCCAAAAGAGAATTTTAGGAAGCATTCGCAGCCCAGGTCGTTTGATTTGAAGACTTATAAACCTATGGGATTTGAATCTTCATTCCTGAAATTTATTCAGGAAAGTGAAGAGAAGGACGATGATTTCGATGATTGGGAACCTTCAGAGCACTTAACATTAAATAATTCTTCACAGCCCAGTCATGACTTAACGGGGAGTGTTATGGCAGATACTGTGGTGAATGACAATGATCCTGAAGTCGACATACCTCATCCTTCCAGTGATTCTACAATTCATGAGAATCTGACTGCAATCCCACCTTTGATAGTAGCTGAAACAACAACAGTTCCTTCCTTAGAAAACCTGAGGGTTGTATTGGACAAAGCATTAACAGACTGTGGAGAGCTTGCCTTAAAACAGCTTCATTATCTTCGGCCAGTGGTTGTCCTTGAAAGATCTAAGTTTTCCACGCCAATTTTAGACTTGTTTCCAACAAAAAAGACAGATGAACTTTGTGTAGGAAGTTCCTGAACAGCAATTTTGTTGTAGAAACAGACTGACTCCAACACTGCAACATGGGGACAAATTGCCAACTTGAACAAAGGCTGAGACCCAGCCACACACTGTTGTTTAGGGTAGAATAGGCTGTGTATTTACATGAATGTATAATATCTATGTCAGCAGTATTGGCTGAGTCCATTAGCTCTCCAGTTGGTTTATTGATTGGGTTTTTTTTTTGTTTATTAAAAAAAAAAATGGAACTGTACTCTTGTTTGGTGCTAATTAATACATCAAAATATACTGGGGCTTCCTTTTTCAAATTAAGTGTGCATGATTGTTTATGGAGCAGATACTAAGGTCCCAGGGTGGGAGGGTTAGGGAGAGGGATATGGAGTTCTTACTTGACTTGAATGTGCACCCGAGGGTGCTTTGTGTAATATATTGTACACTACAGCATCTTATATTTTTTGAGTTGAGTTTCAATAAATTACAATTTTTCACCCACTTCTTGTTTACTCACAATGAGTTGTCATGCCACATGCCAACTGGAATTGCACTCGTATTTTCTGGAATGTGCACTAATATTTTACCCCTGTAATTTTTTGTTTCTTACCGACCAAACTGTTCAGATCAAGGTTTCTTTTGGATGACCCTTGTCTTAAGATGTTTGTGGAATGAAAATTCTGAGACTGAGTAGTTAGTTAGCTCTGGAAATTAAGATAGTTGTCAATGGAGGAAGCTGACCCAGGTGTAGAGGAGGGGGCGTACTGAGCAGAACATGACGGGGGGATGATGGCGCCTTTCCAGGAAACTACAAATAATCTGATACACTGGCAGTAAAAGGAGCATGAGACCGGCAGGTGTGGTGGTTAAGGTGCTGGACTCTCATGGCTGGCTGTGGTTCAAGTCCTGAACCTGGTGTCTTGAAACTTAACTACACGTACGTGTGCATGTGTGTGTACCCAAAATTCTGAGAATGGAGGAGAAGGGATTGTGGTGGGGCCATCCCCTCAAGGTGTGATTTCTCGCTTTCTGTCTCTCTGTCTCTCCGACTCTCCAGAGAGCACATGCGCCCTGTAGCAAAAATCTCTCAAAAAGGAGGGGGGCACAGCGGGAAGGGTGAGATTATTGTAGAGATGAACAGGCAAGAACCACACCATGAGCACTGGAGCCATTTGGACTTGAATCTGTAGTCACTTGAGAGCCTTTGAAGGATGTTAAGCAAAGTAACACATTCAAGTTCATTTATAGAGCACTTGATGATGTAGAGCGGGCTTTGAGAAGTTGAGAATGGAAAACAATGACTTCAAATCATTGAGGCAAACTTGGTGAGGATCTGTACTAGCGTGGCAGAGGGGAAAAGTAGATAAAGTTGAAATGTTTAAGAAGATACCGAATTCTTGGCGCTTGTAGAATAAAAAGCATTTGAAGAAAACTTTGATAGTGATGTAGCCAATTGAGGTGCAATTAAAAAAAAAAAGAATAAGTGTTTTAGAAGAGGATGGAAAGCCAAGATGAATTGATCTTTGAGGGACACCCTTGTCTGATAAGGATAGTAATATGTCCTTAAAAATTGAGCGACTTTATCCTCTGTTCCATGTGAGCTTTTCAGCCACGTCTATTAGCTTACTCAAACATGCTTCTCCGTCCTATTCTCCCTGTGGTTAGCTTTTCAATACCTTTCTCTGACCCTTAAACTTTGTTTGGGGCCTGTCCCATGGCCCATTGAAAAAAAAAAAAGCTTAGGGCCAGTAGGTGATGTGATGGTTAAAGCACTGGATTCCCACATTGATGATCGTAGTTCAAATCCTGGACCTGGCAGCTTGAAAATTACACCAGGAACATGTGCGTGGGGCAGGTGATTTCTCACTTTTCCTCTCTCTGGTGAATGCATATGCCCTACAGCAAAATAATTGAATAAATGTAGAATTTCAGGCTCCATTCCAGACTTAACTGGACCAAAATCTGCATTTCAGTAAGATCTCCAGATGGTCCATAGCACAGAAAAGTTCTAGGAGCACTGGTCTGGAATACAAAGTAGGGACTGCTGTGAGAATTAAGGGTAATTACAGTTTTTAGCACTTTACATAAGATTATCCCATTGAATTTTCATAACCCACGAAGTAGGTCCTGTTGTCCTTATTTAACAGATGAAGTGTCTTGCTTAGCTGACAAAGAGATGGGACCCAGTCCCCAATCTCGTCTGACTGGAAGACTCAGAGAGGGGCACTTACTGTGAAGGAATCACGGAAAGTTACAGGCAGTATTCGAAGTACCCCAAACACCACAGTTGTGTAATTAAACGTGAGTTGGCGAGAGAGGTTGCAGTGTAGGTAAAAGCCGAGTCTGGCCGGTCCTGCTCCGCAGCCCCACCCGGTGTTGTCATTGCCTCCTTTGACTGTGGAGATGGAACACGTGTGCATAGCTCTGGTCACTAACCTTTGCAAAAGTTACGTTTGCTGCCTTTTTGAGAAGTCTAGAAGAAAAGTTCCTCCCACCCCGAGGTAACCTGTGGTGCCTCGGCTTTATGCCACTGCTTCACACTCTCATGTAAAGTGGGGTCTGTTTAGGTCTAGAAGAGGGCTCTACACCTCAAGAGTGGATTCTGTGACTGCATTTGGGAGTCTGTACCAGTCTGAGGAAGATAACCAGAATAGCCAGGAGATTTGAAAACCTGTCAACATTTGACCAGCCTGTGGCATGGAGGTTAAGGTGGCTGGATCCCACATGGCTACCTGTGCTGTTCGAGTCCCAGATCCAGCAGCTTAAAAAGTGCCAAGCTCACCTGCAGGCCCACAGTCCCAAGAGGGGAAGGAATGCAGTGTGGCCATCCCCTCTGGGGGGTGTTTTCTCACTCTCCCTGTCTCTGTCTCTGGCAAACATGCCTAGGGCAAACTAAAAATAAGCAAAATTTGTGCAAAACCAAACCTGTTGTCATGTATTGGGCAGGTTTCACCTGGAAAAGAGAAACCAGAGGCACAGGGAAGCTGAGTGAGTGAGAAGCCAGATACTTACCCAGCTAGTCCCTGGGTGCTAAGTGAAGAAAACTTAGGACGTCTTCTGCATCATAGAGTCGGTAGGGAAGACAGGCATGTAGAAGATACTACAAATAGTTCACTAAAAGCACTGTCGAAAAAGCCCCAGGCCAAGAAAGAGAACCACAAAAGCTTCCTGATGAAGTGATGTTTAAACTGAAACTGAAGAATTGAAAGGTTCGCCAGGCTCAGGAAGATGGTCACTCACTGTGTACAACGTGTGTGGGGCCAGAGCGTGGTGTGACATCATGAGTGACAGTGATGAGACTGCTGTCGCTGCCGTTGAGAGTGAATGGGAGAGGGACAGTACGGAAGGTTGGGTGGCTAAGCAGGAGCCAGGTGTTTAGTGGCCTGAAGTCATCTAGACTTTGGATTTTGTTTGAAAGGCAACAAAGAACCTTAGGAAAGCTTGAAAGCAGACATTGCTTAAGTTAAGTTGTAACAAAGCATGATGTGGAAGACTACGGAGTGGACGTGACTGTGACAGCTGGTTGATGGATAGCACGATTACAGGTGGCCTGAAATGCCTGTCATCGTGATAAATTCATCAGTGGACGTGTCCAGGTGTCCAAGAGAAAGTCAAACAGGAGATGACGTTTGTTTTTACAAGATTTTCTTTGAAGCACCTTATACTCAAGATTGATGACACGTGGTCTATAGTTACTACTGAAGATTGCCCTTTCCTGTATGTATGGCATGGCTCTTGGACACAAATTACTGAATCTTCATTATGACTCCACAGGGTTGGAATTATTCTCCCTTTACAAATGAAGATATTTGAGCCTCAGGTTAAATTACTTGTCCAAAGTAACAAGGTTACTGAATAGGTCCAAGTTTGGACCCAGATCCACCATGCTCCCAAGACTTTTTTAAAGTATATTGCTTTCTTTTTTTTTTTTGGAGAGATTTTTGCTACAGGGGGCGTGCGCTCGCCAGACAGACAGAAAACAGAAAGCGAGAAATCACCCCCCAGGGGGGATGGTTACACCGCAATCCCTTCTCCTCCATTCTCCTCTCTTGGGCACGCACGCACACGCGCCCGGTGTGAGTTTTAAGCCACCGGATCCGGGACGCGAACTGTGGTCGACTACGTGGGAGTCCAACGACATAGCCATTACGCTAACTGCTGGTTCCCAGTATATTGCTTTCTTTCATGAGAAATAGGCAGGGACCCCAATAGCCCAGGGTCTTAGGCCACAGTCCTCCCCCAGCCTTCCACACACCGGCCGGAATTGTGGGTATACCTGGCATGTGCAGGGCAACCTAGGGTCTGGCTCCATTGTCACACAGTGGTACCCTACTGCCCGCACCACTATGGCCAGGCCTCAAGCCTTTTTTTTTTTTTTCCTAGAATATGTAGGCTCTTGCCAGAGGCTGAGAAAGAGGAAGAGGAGAGAGGCTGGCAGGTGGTGAGGTGGTTAAGGTGCTGGACTCCCACTTGGCCGACTGCAGTTTGAGTCCTGAACCTGGGGGCTTGCTTTCTCTCTCTCTCTCTCTCTCTCTCTATCTCTCTGTCTGTCTCTCTGGTCAAGTGGAAGAGTACCTATAGCAAATTAAGAGGAGAATGGAGGAGAAGGGATTGTGGCGTGACCATCCCCCCTGGGGGGTGTTTTCTCGCTTTCTGTCTCTATGTCTCTCTCTGTCTGTCTGGCGAGCACACGCGCCCTACAGTGAAAATCTCTCCAAAAAAAAAGAGAGAGGAGAAAATGCTCCAGAGGGTGAATGGCCACACTATGCTGCAATCTCCCTCCATCTCTCCCGCCTTTTGTGATTCTGAGCACATACACACACACGCCTGGCATGTTTCTCAAGCCACTGGTCTGGGACCTGAACCATGCGTTTGGCCATGTGGGATCTGACTGGCTTAAACACCAGAGCGCAGAGCTGGCCTCCGATAACCTCTCTTAACAGTTACTTTGTAATGTTTCTGTACAAATACCACAATTATGATAGATAATTTGATGAACAGTTTTGCTATGAAGATATGTGCACTGACTTAAAAAAATTCGAATACCTACTATGCGCAAAAAGCAAGGGATAAATTTATAGTCAATAAAACAGACATGGTTCTTGTCTTCCTTGAGTTCAACCAAAAATTACACGAAATAACTATAATTGTGTTAAATGCTTTAAAAGTCAAGTATAGATGCCACATAACTCTCCTCCCCTGACACCCCCCCCCGCCCCTGACCTGGGGGCACAGGTGCTCACCAGAGAGAGAAGGAGAGGAGAAAGAGTCCCTCACGGTGTGCACTCTGCATTCCTCCTGTTTCTCCGTCCTGACAGGACTTGGGGCATGCGTGCACACGCTCGAATCCAGGATTCAAACCAGGATAGGCATGTGGGTTCTATCTCCGTTAATCACAGGTCATGGGACTGGCCCAGTCCTTCATTTTATCTAGTATAGGGAATCTCGGGAAACGATTCCATTGTTACACCCTTTTTCCAAAAAGTTTCTAGTTAGCATTCTTTAATGGTTTGTGACCTGTGTTTAACCTGTGACAATCAGATCTTCCTGGTGTTACTTGAATAACATTCTCGCTAGAAAGGGTTCTGACTATGCTCAGTCTCTCCTAAGCCAGTGAGTCACGTCACCTTACATAACTACGACATTTCCAACAGCATTTTAGACCCTATTTTCTGGCAAGCAACTCCCCACGCCCCCTCCTGTCAGAGGGAAATAGTTACCTCTTCCCCACCAGGCTTCTCTGTTCTGCTCTTTCTCTCCTTCAACCCATATGAACAATTTGGAATCCGTGGCGGCTGACGTCCATGTCCCTATCTTGTATAGCATCAATTGTTTTCTTTTTTGGAGAGGTTTTTGCTCTAGGGCGCATGCGCTCGCCAGACAGAGACAGAGAGACAGAAAGCGAGAAATCACCCCCCCGGGGAGGATGGTCACGCCGCAATCCCTTCTCTTCCATTCTCTCGGGATCTTGGGCACGCACACACACACGCCCGGCGTGAGTTTTAAGGACGCAAACCGCGGTCGACTACGTGGGAGTCCAGCGACATAGCCATTACGCTAACTGCTGGTTCCTAGCATCAGTTGTTTTCTAAGAATTATTTACTTAATTTTATTTTTTATTATTCTTTAACTTAACCAGAGAAAGAGAGAATGAAAGTGAAAAAGCAAGCAACCAGATTCAGGACTTGAACTGTGGTTGGCCATGTGAGATTCTAGCATACCAATCAGCACATCACCTGCTGACTTCGAATCAGAAGTTTTTAAAAATTAAATTTGTCAGGGAAAACCAGCAGTTAGCGTAATGGCTATGTCGTTGGACTCCCACGTAGTCGACCACCGCGGTTCACGTCCCGGACCCGGTGGCTTAAAACTCATGCCGGGTGCGTGTGCGTGCGTGCCCAAGATCCCAAGAGGAGAATGGAGGAGAAGGGATTGCAGTGTGACCATCCCCCCTGGAGGGTGATTTCTCGCTTTCGGTCTCTATGCCTCTCTCTGTCTGTCTGGCGAGCACATGCGCCCTATAGCAAAAACCTCTCCAAAAAAAAAAAAAAATTAAATTTGTTGGGACCAGCAGATGGCATAATGGTTACATCACTGAACTCCCACATAGTCGACCATGGTTTGAGTCCCAGACCCCGTGGCTTAAAACTCGTCCCAGGTGCATGTGTGCCCGTGCCCGAAATCCTGAGTGGAGAATGGTGGAAAAGGGACTGTGGCATGGCCATCCCCCATGGGGGGCAATTTCTCACTTCCTCTCTCTCTCTCGCTCTCTCATTCTCTGTCTCTCTGCGAGAGCACACTCACCATAGCAAAAATCTCTCTTAAAAAGAAAAAAATTGTCATGGGCCAGCAGGTGGCACGGTGGTTAAGGCACTAGACTGCCACAGGCCAACTACAGCTGGAGTCCTGGACCCAATAGCTTGAAAATCACACTGTATGCATGTGCATGCTGCGAAAATCCCAGGAGAATGGAGAAGGGATTGTGGCGTGGCCATCCCCACTGGGGTGGGGGGGGGATGGTGATTCCTCATTTTCCCTCTATCTGTTTCTCTCCAGCAAGTGCATGTGCCTTGTGGCAAAATCCTAAAAATGTAAAAAAAAAAAAAAAAAAAAAAAAAAAAACAACTGTCTTCACTGACCCTTTCTTATTGTGCCCCTCCTCTGGGCACAAGCTCTTGGGTTCTTGCCGTCTTTGTCATCTGATCTTGAAGTTTAGATTATATCCTTGAACGTAAACTATCCTTTCTCATGAAAGCTTTTGGCAAACAGATTATATATACATATATGTGTGTATGTATATATATATATTTTTTTTTTTAAGAGGTTTTTGCCTTAGGGAACATGAGCTCACTGGAGGAGAGACTGTGAGAGGGAAAGCGAGAAATCGCCCCCCAGGGAGGACGGCCATGCCACAACCCCTTTTCCATTCTCCGGTATATTGGGCACGCATGCACACACACCCAGGATGTTTCAAGTCACCGAGTGCAGAACTCGAACTGCAGTCAGCCATGTGGGAGTCCAGTGAGGTAACCGCCACACCACCTGCTGGCCCCCACGTGTTATATCTTAGTACCGCCTTGCTGAGGAGTAGGTAGGTCGGTAGGTGCTAGTCAGTAACAGTGCCTAACATGTCCCACGGTTGACACTGTAGCACACAACTCTTTACAAAGTGCACAAAAAGTTTTTGTTGTTGTTGTTCCTAATACAAAATTTGTAAAGGAGGTGGAACCCTTTTCTGTACATAGATAAAACAAGGGCTAAGTATGCAAAAAGCCTTTCCAAAGGTCACAGTTTCTAAACAACAGTGACCTCTGAAAAGGAAGGAATGCCAGGAAACGACTCAGTAGTGACCTTCCACATCCCCCCAGGGAATGACAGAAAGCCCTCTGGCCAGCATGTGGCATGGGGAAGGTGCTGGGCCCCACATTGCCAACTACACGGTTTAAGGACTGGCCCGTGACTTGAGAAGCACATGGGGGCATATGTGTGGGTTTGCCCAGAACCCCAAAAGGAGAGGAGAGGTTGGGACGTGCCCAGGAGTGCTTTCTCACTTTGTCTCTCTCGGGAGATGCTAACGCCTTCTCTGGCAAAAAACATATTTTTAGGAAGAAAGCTCTCAGGTTATGGGAGCATACTCCGGATGCTCCTGGCTGAAACTGCCTGGGAGACCCGGGCTCCAATCCTGGCCCACCCTAAAAAAGATGGATGTGGAGGGGCCAGCAGATTACATAGTGGTTACATTGCTGAACTCTCACATGGCATATCATAGTTCGAATCCCAGACCCAGTGGCTTGAAAAATCACGCTGGGCACATATGTGTGTGTGTGCCCAAGATAGTGGGAGGAGAATGGGAGAGAAAAGATTGTGGCATGGCCATTCCCTCTGGGGGGTGATTTTTCACTTTCCCTCTCTCTCTCTTTCTATGTCTCTCTCTCTCTCTTTCTCTCTGGCAAGCATACATGCCCTAAAGCAAAAACTAAAATAATAATAAAATTTAAAAGATGGGCATGGTGGCACATACCTATGGTCCCAGGTACTTGGGAACTGAGGCAGGAGAAGCATGACAGTGATGTCTTTTTTTGTTGTTGTTGTTAGAATTATTCATTTAATGTGTTTGTTTATTTTTTTATTTTTCTATAGGGCACATTTGCTTACCAGAGAGAGAGAAAGCAAGCCACCAGGTCTGGGACTTGAACTGCCTTTGGCCATGTGGGAGTCCAGCACCTTACCCACCATGCCACCTGCTGGCTCCCAAGATAGTGACGTCTTAACCTTAAAAAATAAACCAAAAATGACCGGCAAGGTGGCATGGTGGTTGGGGTGCTGGACTCACACATGGCTGACTGCAGTTCGAGTTCCAGACCTGGTAGCTTTCTCTTTCTCTCTCTGTCTCATCAAATTAAAAAGAAAAAAATAATGATGCATAAAATAAAATGTAAAATTTTTTAAAACAAAACAAGAAACACCAGGTACGTGTATACGCACACATACACAAGCCCTCTTTTAAATTCTTCCTCCTCGCATTTCCACTCAATGCAACTTAGTGTTTTCATTTCTCATGTGAGAGTAACTGCCGTCCATTTCATGATTGCTGGAAGTGTTCTGTATCGACACTCTCCAAGAAGATAAACAATGTGGTTATTGAAATTGTAGTAAAACGTAAAATCCAGCCCTTTGGTTACACTCCACGTTTCAAGTGACTGTGACTGCAGTCCTGGACGGGCAGACGGAGATGTCTCCACCGCTGCAGGAGGCTCTCTAGGAGGAGCCGTGCCAGAGCGAGGCGCAGCCAGAGGTCAGAGAAAGCGTATGAAGGGCCCGGAAGCCTGAGCGCCTGGTGGGCTTTGATTGAGAAGGCTCCCTGGGTGAGTGTGGAGCAAGCTGACCTTAGGGACAGTGACATCACAAAGCACAGCTCACAGTGGCCCAGAGCGCCTGGCTTCCGGCCACTCTGCCTAACGCATACCTGGATTCCCGACGCCTCTGCACATGTAGTTCCTGGAGCCGCTGTCTTGCTGAAATGTCAACATCTTCACCTTCTTCCTGGGACGGCCTCTTAGACTCTCTCTCTCTGAACACAATATGGAATTGGATACAAGCAACCTTCCTGGGAGAGACCAGCACGCCTCAGCAAATGAATCTGGGGCTGCTGGAAAACCTCGCTCCGGCAGTACAAGTCATCCTGGGGGTCTCCTTCTTGCTGTTGTTGGCGATAGGACTATATGCCCTGTGGAAACGAAGCGTCCGGTCCATTCAGGTTGTCCTCTTTCCTTTCATTTCTTTAAAGAATTATTTGTTTCATTTTATTTATTATCATTATTTTTAAATTTTGACCAGAGAGAGACAGAGACAAGGAAAGGGAGAAAGCAAGCCACCAGGGCCGGGACTCCAACTGTGGTCAGCCATGTGGGAGTCCAGCGCCTTAACCACCACGCCACCTGCTGGCCCCATCCTTTTTTCTTACAGAGAGATTTAGATATTGTAACGAGATCCGTTCGTTCTTTCCCAGTTGTCACCACTCAGCTTTGAGATCATGTAGGTGAGCAAGCGTGGACCTTGGTTTTTTACATTGGTTGAAACCAATTTTTCTTGAAAATCTCCACCAGTTACATTTTGAGCATAAAAATGCTCTTTCTCGGGACCAGCAGGTGGCATAATTGGTACATTGATAGACTCCCGTGTAGTCTATTGTGGTTTGAGTCCCAGACCGGTGGCTTAAAACTCATCCTGGGTGCGTATGCATGCGTGCGTGCCCAAAATCCCGAGAGGAGAATGGAGGAGAAGGGATGGCAAGCGACCATCCCCCTAGGGGTTGATGTCTCACTTTCTGTCTCTCTGTCTTTCCGTCTCTCCAGTGAGCACACATGCAAAAATCTCTAAAAAAAAAAAAAAAAACCAAGCAAGCAAGCTTTTCCGTTTTTCTTGTGATGGCCTTTGACTTATCTACTATAATAAAATAGGTCACGCATGTCCGTAACCTGCGCAGGGAGCCTTTCCCCACATGGACTCGATCCCTTACTGATTTCCGAGTGGGCCTGTGTGCGTAGTCCAGGCACTGTGGTATAATGGGCTGGGGGTGTCCTTTCGTCCTTCCTCTCCCATTGCCTCTGGTTCGTTTTTGTGTTTTAACCAGAGAAGTCTCCATAAACAAGCAGGTCTCCTGGGGAGAGGAATACGATTGTGAGAAACAGGACTTCACATACTTCCACATACTTCCGTGTTCTCACCACAAGTAGCAGCTTATGTATCATCCAAGCGCTTTGGGAATCTCACCCATTTCACAAAATGGATAGAGGTTATTTTCACAGGGAGAATGAGAAATCTGGGGAGCACTGAGGTTCAGTAGACATTTAAGGAGACAGGATTTAAGGGTGACTTTTAAAAATACATCTCAAGGCCATCAGGTGGCATAGTGGCTAGGGCTCTGGACTCCCATATAGGCTACTGTGGTTTGAGTCCCAGACCAAGTGGCTTAAAACTCATAGCAGACTCATATAACTCTCTCTCTCTTTCTCTCTCTCTCTCTTTTTTTTTTTTAAAGAGATGACTTTTAGAAAAATACTATCTTGGGGCCAGTGGGTGGCATGGTGGTTAAGGTACTGGACATGCACATGACTGACTGTAGTTGGAACCCCAGACTGCTGGCTTGAAAATCACACCAGGCGCGTGTGTGTGAGTGCCCTAAATCCCGAGAGGAAAATGGAGAAGGGACTACAGTGTGGCCACTCTCCCTGAGGAGTGGTTTCTCACTTTCCCTCTCTCTGTCTCTCACCAGTAAGTACACACATCCTAAGGAGGTAAAAAAACACCTCACTTTGATAGAGAAAAATGGCTTTCTTAGCTTCCTTTTTTTTCTTTAAAGAACTACTTTATTTAATTTTATTCATTCATTTATTTTTAATTTGGCCAGAGAGACACAAAGCTTCTTCCTCTTCCTCCTTTTCCTCCTCTCCCTTTTCTCCCTCTTCTCCCTCCTCTTCCTCTTCCTCTTCCTCCTCCTCCTCCTCCTCCTTCTTATTTTTTAATAGAGGTTTTTGTTTTAGCACACATGCACTCACTGGGGAGAGAGAGAAACAGTGAGAGGGAAACTGAGAAACCACCCCCCAGGGGGATGGCTTCGCTGCAATCCCTTCTCCTCCGTTCTCCTCCTGAGATCTTGGGCTTACATGCACACACGCCTGGCATGAGTTTCAAGCCACCAGTACCAGATTTAAACCTCAGTGGGCCATGTGAGAGTCTAGTGACATAACTACTATGCCATCCGCTGGCCTTGAAAAATGCTTTCTGGGACCAGCCGTTAGCATAATGGCTATGTCACTGGTCTCCCATGTAGTTGACGGTGGTTCGCATCCCAGACCTGGCTGCTTAAAACTCACGCCGGGCGCGTGTGCGCACGTGCCCAAGATCCTGAGAGAATGGAAGAGAAGGGATTGCGGCATGGTCATCCCC
Source organism: Tupaia belangeri chinensis (assembly GCF_000334495.1). Classification (NCBI taxonomy): domain Eukaryota; kingdom Metazoa; phylum Chordata; class Mammalia; order Scandentia; family Tupaiidae; genus Tupaia; species Tupaia belangeri. Next base: position 2,158,872 of record NW_006203607.1, on the reverse strand, counting down.
CCTGGGGGGTGATTTCTCGCTTTCTGTCTCTCTGTCTCTCTCTGTCTGGCGAGTGCACGTGCCCTATCGCAAAAAACCTCTTCAAAAAAAAAAAAAGAAAGATGCGTTCTTAAAGACCACGTGGTTTACTCAGTAAGTGCTGAGAGCAGTGATTACTGCTTTACTCTGCAGCATTCCCTCATTTTCAAATGTTGCTGTTACTCAGGAAACGTGTCTGCATGCATTTTCTTTTTACATCAAACCCCATGTAGCCGGTAAGACAGGGATAATCCTCTTCCTTTGGAGGTGAAGGAACTTGGTTACAACCTACTCAAACTCACATAGTTCATAAGTGTCAGTAAAGACGGGATTTGAACCAAATTTTTAGGATTTCAAATTCAAATTGTTCTCTACAATCTTATTTAATGTAATTCAATAGAACTAAATTCTAACAGAAATGTGTGTGTGCATATATGTGTGCGTGTCTATATGTACATACGTACTTGCATTTCAGCAAACAGGAGGATGGAAGGCAGGAAAACAGACCCTTGTTTAATTCTGGGTTTCACTCACTCAGGAGGATGAATTTGCAGGCCCACAGACACCCAGGCTGAGAGAAAAAGGCAGTTTACAGAGTGGCCGAGAACGAGTGGGGAGTCAGACCGTTTGGGCTCATACCTCACCCTGAGACCTGAGGGCAGTCCCTCAAGCTCTCCGCCCTTTCCCTGACACGTGGGGGGCAGGGGGGCTTGCTAGCCTGCCTCTGTCACAGAATGGTCTTGTGGGTTAGGGAGATATCATGTGTAAAGCTTAGCACACACGCATCCAAAAGGCAGTGCTAGTTATTACAAGGAAAGAGATGGCTGGTTTTCTTTTTATCCTGGTAAGAATCTGTCCTAGTATGTATGTGTGTGTAATATATAAGGATTTTTTTTTAAGAGTTTTGTTTTTTGTTTTTTTTTTTTGTTTCTGTTTGTTTGTTTTGTTTTGTTTTCTACAGAAAGACAGAGAGACAGAAAGCAAGAAACTACCCTCCAGGGGGGATGGCCACGCCGCAGTCCCTTCTCCTCCATTCTCCTCTCGGGATCTTGGGCACGCACGCACACACGCCCGGCATGAGTTTAAGCCACCAGGTCCAGGACTCAAACCGCAGTCAACTACATGGAAGTCCAGAGACATAGCCATTACGCCAACTGCTGGTTTCTATAAGGACTATTTTTATTATTTATTTATTTTTAAGAATTATTTAATTTGAAAAAAAAAAAGAATTATTTAATTTGAGACCAAGAGAAAGGAGAAGGGATTGTGGCATGGTCATCCCCTCTGGGGGGTGATTTCTTGCTTTCTGTCTCTGTCTCTCTCTGTCTTTCTGGCAAGTGTATGCGACCTTTAGGAAAAACTTCTCAAAAAGAATTATTTAATTTTAGGGGCCAGCAGATGGCACAATGGTTATTTCGCTAGACTCCCACACCATCAAGAACAGTTTGAGTCCTGGACCCAGTGGCTTAAACCATGCCAGGTGTGTGTGTGCCCAAAATCCCGAGAGGAGAATGGAGAAGAGATTGTGGTGTAGCCGTCCCCCTCAAGGGGTGATTTCTTCTTTTCTGTCTCTCTGACCTTCTCTGTCTCACCATTTAGCACATGCACTTATAGCAAAAATCTCTCTCTAAAAAGAGAGAGAGAGAGAATTATTTAATTTTATTTATTATCATTACTATTATTTAGTTTGACTGGAGAGAGACAGAGAGAGAGAAAAGGAAAGTGAGAAAGCAAGCTGCCAGGTCCAGGACTCAAACTGCAGTTAGCCACGGGGGAGTCCAGCATCCTTAACAACCATGCCTCCTGCCATCCTCCATTATTATTATTTTTTAATTTGATGAGAGAGGCAGTGAGAAAGCAAGCTGCCAGATCCAGGATGTAAACCGCAGTTGGCCGTGTACCATCATGCCACCTGCCGGCCCCCTTAATATATAGTTTTTAAATTTATCTCTCCCCCACCATGACCAGGAAATCCAGTTTGTCCAACCACTGTGTCTTAGAAGTATTCTTGGAAGTGAGAATTCCTGGATTCCAGTCCTGGCTGTCCACTTCCAACATATGACCTTGGGCCATGACAGGGTCCAAACTGGAAGGTGTTGGTTCTGGTTCCCTGCCTCGGCAGGTCATGCCCGGTCGAGGAGCCAGGCAAGGCGCAGAGCCACGCGTGCGGCGGGAACAGTGTCTGTTAGAATAACCTCTCAGGTGTGAGATATTTTGTGGGATGGAAGGCGTGGCATGGGAACGAGGTATCGCAGCCATTGGGTTTTTGTTTTCTTTCTCATCTAAACAGAACTATGGCATTCGCGTGACCAAGCAAGTAACGCTCGACTTCTGTTTCATTTTAGAAAATGTTGTTATTTGTGGTCACACTCTACAACCTTTACAAGAAGGGCTCAGATTTTTTTCAGGCATTGCTGGTCAACCCAGAAAGTGGTGGTCTCCAACTTCAAGACGGCACTAATTTCATCCTGTCCTTGGGTCTGCAAGAAAAAATTCTGAAAAAACTTCAGACGGTGGAAAACAAAGTGAAGGACCTGGAAGGGATGATCGTCGCCCAGAAGCCTGCCACGAGGAAGGAGTGCTCCTCCGAGCCCTACTGCAGCTGCTCCGACTGCCAGAGCCCGCTGCCCACCTCGGGCTTCACGTCCACGTCGGAAATGTGACGGACTCCCGTCTTCTCCAGAAAAGCACAGTTCCCCTCCTGTGTGCGGTGGTGTGTCAATAAAGATAGAGGACTATATTGAAGTCACCCTGCACGGGCTGGCTCATGTGCTGTAGGCCCAGCTTCCACTTGCGTGCGTGTGAGGCTGATGCTGGGGACAGTGGCAGTTGACATGGGCTGATGGTGCTCGGCAGGCTGGAGCCTTTAGGAAAGGATGGTCAGACTGGAATCAAGGTGGGTGGATGGGTGGGTGGGCAAAGAAGGCCGGGTAGTGGGGAATACGGCCTCGAGGCCCAGACTGAAGAGCTGGGTAGGTAAACACAAAGCGGGAATGTTGCTTGAGGACCAGGCCCTGGACTCTCCTGTGAAGGTAGGTTGGCCCCTGAGCTGGTCCTCAGCCTTCAGGGAAATATGAGGTCCAGGGGTGTCCTACGTTAATTACTCGAAGGTGGGCAAAGGTGAGGGTGGACGTAAAGGAGATCGTTTCGTGTTATCCAACTTTTACCGACGCCTACGCCATGCCAACTGTGTGCTGGTTCCTGGGATTCTGTCCTGAGCGCGTCGGGAGCGTGCGGGCTGACAGGCAATTTCAGAGCAGAGGGCCATAATCCAGCGGGCCGGATCGTGCTACACGGGGTCAATGTCTTACATGCAACCCGGCTTGGCAGGGAGGGAAAACGGGAGCACGTACCCTGATGAGAGTAGGGGGGAGAGAGAGAGGGAGGAGGGGGGAGAAGGAGGGAGGGAGGGACTTCCAGGGAGAAGGCAGTAAATGGTCCTCTCAGCAGATCTGATTCCACGAGCCTTTTAGTGTGAGCAATATTTGCCACAATAAATGTGATTATGGTCACTCAAAACACTTTGTAACCACCTCACACCTAAAGAAAATATGTTTGGTGATTGGGGCCAGTGGGTGGCGTGGTGGTTAAGGCACTGGACTCCCCCATGGCTAACCATGGTTCAAGTCCCACACCTGGCAGCCTGCAAGATCTGATTCCACGAGCCTTTTAGTGTGAGCAATATTTGCCACAATAAATGTGATTATGGTCACTCAAAACACTTTGTAACCACCTCACACCTAAAGAAAATATGTTTGGTGATTGGGGCCAGTGGGTGGCGTGGTGGTTAAGGCACTGGACTCCCCCATGGCTAACCATGGTTCAAGTCCCACACCTGGCAGCCTGCATTTTCTCTTTCTCTCTCTCTCTCTGGTAAGCACATGTGCCCTATAGCAAATTATAAATAATAATAATAATAATTTTTTTTAAAAGTGATTTATTGCCATAGTGGAGAAAAATGGTTTATGCTGCTAAACAAGAGACAGTACAATAGGGACCAGCAGGCGGAGCAGTGGTTAAGGTACTGGATTCCCACATCAGCATTGGCGTCTTGGACCAGATGACTTGAAAATCATGCCAGGTGTGTGTGTACGCACATGTCCAAAATCCAGAAAGGAGAGTGGAGGAGAAGAGATTGCAGCATGGCCATACTGCCTGGGGGTGAATTCTCATTTTCCCCTCTCTCTGTGTCTCTCTCAGCAAGCTCACATACCTTATGGCATAAAATAAAAAAAGACAAAAATAAGTGACAATACAGCAGTCTCCCAAGTGGCCCCTTCCTTTTTTTTTTCTTTTTCTTTTTTTGGAGAGGTTTTTGCTATAGGACGCGTGCACTCGCCAGAAAGACAGAGAGACAGCGAGACAGCGAAAAATCACCGCCTAGGGGGAATGGCCACGCCATAATCCCTTCTCCTCTCGGGATCTTGGGCATGCACGCACATGTGCCTGGCGTGAGTTTAAGCCACCGGGTCCGAGACTCGAATCGCGGTCCACTACATGGGAGCCCAGTGACATAGCCATTATACTAACTGCCGGTCCCCCAAGTGGCCCTTTCCTAAGGGATTGCCAGGAGTAAATCTGATTGTCAGTAATCTGTGCCTAGCTCGCGCATTAAAATGCAAGCCCTGCGTGAGATGGGACTACCCTGTCCAGTGCACTCAGTGCAAGGCCAGGTGGATGCACACAGGGAGGGACCTAACAGTGTCGTCATCTGACAGTCTAGGTGAGAGGTCCGCACCGTACTGCCGACTGAGCGCCGTGCTCATCTTTTAAACCTGATGTCCTCATTTCTGAGCTGTCTACATTCCATTCTAGTCTTCTCATCTTGGTTACCCCTCTGGGGCATATCAAAGGAAAGTATTGGAAGAAGGGCCTCGAAGAACAGATTGGTACCAGGTAAGAAAGGGTCTTAAAAGTAATTTTGTTTGAGGGGCCAGCAGGGGGCGTGGTGGCTGGACACCCACATGGCCGATGGTGGTTCAAGTCCTGGGTCTGGCAGTGTGCTTTCTCACTTTCCCTCTCTCTCTATCATTCACTCTGTCCCTCTCTGGTCAAGTTTAAGTAAATAAAGTTAAATAATTCTAAAAAAATTTTTAAAAATAATTTTGTTTGAGCTTTGTATTGTCAGAAATGGACTATTCTAGGTTTTTTTTTTTTCTTTTTTAAATTCTTGCCATACAGCGAGAGGGAAAGTGAGAATCTCCCCTCTGGGGAGATGGCCATGTCACAATTCCTTCTCTATTCTCCTCCTGGGATTTTGGGCACATGGGCACACATGACTGGTGTGATTTTCAAGCTACTGGACCCAGGACTTGAACCATGGTCGACCAAGTAGAAATCAAGTGCCTTTACCCCCATGTTACCTGCTTGTCCTACATGCTAGATTTTTTTATTTTTAAATATTTTTTAGATTTTTGCTATAGGGAGCATGTGCTTGCTGGAGAGACAGAGAGATAGAAAGCGAGAAATCACCCCCAGGGGGATGGCCATGCCATGATCCCTTCTCCTCTCCGGATTTTGGGCATGCACACACATGCACCTGGTGTGAGTTTTAAGCCACCGGGTCTGGGACTCAAACCACCATCAACTACGCAAGAATCCAGCAATGTAACCACTACTCCATCTGCTGGTCCTCATTCTAGGTTTTTAACAAGGGTGTAATACAGATTCAGTTTAAGCTACATGCAAAAGATGAAACAGGCTGGCTGGTCCCGTTAGGGTATGGTAAGAACTGATGGAGTTGCTTTGTTCTCAACTCTCAGCACTTCAGAAAGGACCTGTGATTCACACCACATCAGAAGAAATTGATAGCAAGTATTTGTTCCTAGTGGTGGGGGTCATCATTTTCTTGAGATCAGAGCGCTTTGCAGCCAGCGCGTCAAAGGACCTTGAGTACTCGGTAAGAAAATTAAGGCAAGGCAAGGCAAGGGAAGAGCTTGAGCGAGCTTGAGCGCTGGCCTGTCATTCAGGTTAGACGGGTGGGTCGTGGGTCGGGTGGGTCGGGTGGAGGAGCTTCCCCACAGCAGCGCCTCCTGGCCACCTGCTGCACAGAGGAAAGTTCTTTTTCTCCAAATTTGCACTTTCTCCTTTGGCAAGTTCCTGCCACCAGCCTGTGTTGAGGTTTATCGATTCCCTCCGGACCAGGCCCTCTGCCAGCCCCAGTCTGCAGAGGGGAGCAGGCAAGTGTTTATTCCGCTAGTTTGCTAGTCTCTCCACTGCTCCACTCCAGTCCAAGCCTCCCGCCTGGATTCCTGAAGCAGCCTCCTCACTGGACTCCCTGCGTCCACCTGTGTCCCCCGTATTCTCCACCCAGAGGGCTCCTCACTTCTCAGAAAACCTGACTTAGTAAATAAGTTCTTACCGAAAAGACCACGCCGATTGAATGAACCACACTCCCTCCTCCTCCGCCCGGCCGTTCTTCCCCCGCCCTCTGGCCCATTCCGCACATACACTAAGCACTGGCCAGCCTCGGGTCCTTTGCCCTTGCCGTTCACCCTGGCATCTGCTCCAGATATCCACGTGGCTGCTTTGCTTTTTGGGGACCTGTGCTCATACGTCAGCTAATTGGAAGTGCCTTCCTCGGCTATCACAGCA
>NW_006203607.1:2123272-2152229 GCF_000334495.1 Tupaia belangeri chinensis | reverse complement strand
TGCTCCACTTTCCCTGCTTTTTCTTCACAGCACTTAGCGCCACTTCTGCTTTTACTGTTTCGTACTTGCTCACTGTCAACTATTTTGTCACCTGGCCTGTGGGGGATAGAAGCCCCAGGAGAGGAGCAGCTGTGTTGGGGTCACAGCTGTATCCCAGCACCTGGACACTGACAGTCACCTGCTGTTGACGACGGACCATGTATAGCAGAGGCCCCATGAGCTTGTAGTGGAGCTGATAGGCTCCCGTCACCTAGTGCCACATTCCTCGTGTGTGGTGACACTGGCGTACACAAACCTACTGTTTGTACAGTTCATCAGGGCTTCCCGACCCCTGGGCAGAGGCCTGGTACCAGGCCCACACTGCAGGAGCGGGATGGCGGGTGAGGGAGGGAGAAAGCGCAGACTATGGGGTGTGGTCATGCTTCAATCCGTTCTCCCCTATTTTTCCATCCTGTCAGGACTGGGGGAACATGCCTGGCATGTTTTACAAGCCATCCAACTGTGGGCGGCCATGCGAGATCGGTTCCCTTAACCACCAGGCTGCGGGGTGCGCCCCTCTTGTACTTAATTTAACCTTGTGTTGTGTTGTTCATCCTGGTCCTTCAGGTAGACACAATGTGAAGGTGATGATCTGACTCTGCACAGGTCTAGGTTAATATGTGTGTTTGGGACTTGATATTTTTGTTTTGTTTTAGCTTCTTTGCTATAGGGTGTGTGCACTTGCTAGAGAGAAAGGGGGAGAAAGAGAGAGAGAGAGAGAGATCACAGCCCAGGGGGATGGTCATGCCACAATCCCTTCTCCTTCAGTCTCCTCTCAGGATTTTGGGCACTCATGCACACACATGCCCAGAGTGGTTTTCAAGCTGCCCAGTCTGGAACTTGAGCCATGCAGCCGGCCATGTAGGACCCAGTGCCTTAACCTCCATACCACGTGTTGACTTTGTGTCTTACTTTTTAACAAAAAAGTTTAGAAAGTTAAAAAAATATTTTTAATAGAAAAAGGTTTATAAAATAAGGGTATAATGAAAGAAAATAGGGGCCAGCCAGTGGTGTGGTGGTTAAGACAGATGGATCCCACATAGCTGACTGTGTGGTTTGAGTCCTGGACCCGGCAGCTTGAAAAACATGTTAAGTGCAAGTGTGTGCCCAAAATGTCATCCCCCCAGGGTTGCTTCCTCATTTATCCTCTCACTCCTGGCAAGTGTATGCGCCTTGGAGTAAATTAAGAAGTTTCGATAAACTAAGGTTAATTTACTATTGAAGAAAGAAAAAATACTCTTTTATAAATTTAGTGTAGCCTAAGTATACTGTGTTCATACAGTCTACCACAGTATGTAGTAAGGTCTGGGGACACAATCATTCACCACCCTCTGCAGCTTCCAGTCTTGCAAACTCCATTTATGGTAAATACCTTAGAAAGGTATACGTGTGTGTGTGTGTATGTGTGTGTATTTTATTTATTTATTTGTAAACATTGATTTATCTACCTAGTCATTGTGATTTTCAAGGCTCCAGCTCCAGGACTTGTGGTGGGTCATGTGGGAGTCCAGTACCTTAACCACTATACCACCTGCTGGTCCCAGGTATCTATAGTTTAGCCCTTGTATACAGTATTTACACTGTACCCTTTCCATTGTGTCACAGTTGCCTACAGGATTAGGTGCAGTAGTATGCAGGTTAGTGTCTGGGAGCAGTGGGCTACCCCAGAAAGCCGAGGTGTGGAGCAGGCAGCCCACCTAGGTTTGTAGAACCGCTCTGTGATGTTCACACAGTGAAACTGCCTAATGACACATTTCTCAGAACGCGTCTCCATTGTCATGAGACACGTGACTACTTTGCAGACACTCAGTATGGGGTAAGTGAATTCCAATTAGTCTTGGGTTTGTGAAACCTCACACCAGTTTCCTGTTCCCCTGTCTCTTCAGACACATGGTGACAGATCAGTGGTATGAGGCAATGTCCCCAAGTCCAGGGAGCTTGTGGCTAACCTTTCCTGGACACTTACTCAGAGCCACGTACATTGCTAAAAACTTTACATGAATTTTCTTGTTTGGTTTTAACGAGGAAGTAAATACTTTCACTCATTTTTCTAAGGAGAAACTGATGCACAGAGAGGTTAAGTAACTTACCAACATACGACGCAGCTGTGAGCGGCACTAAAGCCTACTCCAAAGCTCTGCTCTAACCACAAAGTTTGTGTGCCAGAAGCTTCTGTGAGGCTTTGGACTTCCAACAGGTGAAAACAGGAAGTGAAGGGGGCATAGTAACAGCAACCCAAGGAAGAGGAAGTTTGAAAAAGTGTTTTATCCTCTCATGTATTTAAGTTGCTATTTAAAAGTTTTCATCAGGGCCCAGCAAATAGCGTAATGGTTACGATGCTAGACTCCCACGTAGTTGATCGCGGTTTGAGTCCCAAACCCAGCGGCTTAAAACTCACACTGAGTGGGAACCAGCAGTTAGCGTAATGGCTATGTCGCTGGACTCCCACGTAGTCGACTGTGGTTTGCGTCCCGGACCCGGTGGCTTAAACTCGCACTGGGTGCGTGTGTGTGCGTGCCCAAGATCCCGAGAGGAGAATGGAGGAGAAGGGATTGTGGCGTGACCATCCCCCCTGGGGGGTGATTTCTCGCTTTCTGTCTCTATGTCTCTCTCTGTCTGTCTGGCGAGTGCACGCGCCCTATAGCAAAAACCTCTCCCCCCCCCAAAAAAAAAAAACCTCACACTGGGTACGTGACTGTGTGCCCCAAATCCTGAGAATGGAGGAGATGGGATTGTGACACCCCCCAGGGGTGATGTCTCACTTTCTGTCACCCCCTATAGCACAAATTTCTCGCTAAAAATAAACATTTTCATCATAAATTTAAATAGTTGCAATGGATAAGAATTCTGGAAAATTGTAAATACTGACATTTTAACATAAAACTGTTAAATTGCTTTTTTATAATGCGTCCCAACAGAACCTACATAACAACTGAATAACTACCATAATCCATTAAAAATATACTAATGTGGGGTTGGCTGATGGAGTGGTGGTCAAGGTGCTGCACTCCCACGTGGCTGACTGTGGTTTGAGTCCTGGACCTGGCAGCTTGCTTTCTCACTCTCCCTCTCTCTCTCTCTGTCTCTCTCTGATCAAACTGAAAAATAATAAAATAAAATAAATAATTATTTAAAAATACACTAATAAGCGCTTCAAGGTTATTTTTGTCATTTCTATAGTTAGGTCCTACTATACCAAAAAATCTTATTCAAATGTAATTTTTTAAAGAAAAAATTACTTATTTTTTATTTTTAAAACATTGCTATAGGACCTATGTGCTCACTAGAAAAAGACAGAGAGGGAAAGTAAGAAAGATAGCTGCCAGGTCTGGGACTCAAACTGCGGTCGGCCATGTGGGAGGCCAGTGTTTTAACCACTGTGGTATCTGCTGGCCCCAAAAATGTAATTTTTTTTTTTTTTATTTTTTAAGAGAGCTTTTTGCTTTAGGACACGTGTGCTCACTGGAGAGACAGAGAGAGAGAGAGGGAGAGTGAGAAAGCAAGCTGCCAGGTCCAGGACTCAAACTGCAGTCGGCCATGTGGGAGTCCAGAAACATAACCACTACACCACCTGCTGGTCCCACACATGTATTATTTTGATGTTTGTTTGAATTTTTTTTTTTCTTTTTTTTCAGTTTTCCTATAGGACATGTGCAATTGCCAGAGAGAGAAAGAAAGAAATCACCCTCTGAGGGGATGGCTATGCCAAAATACTTTCTTCTGCAGTCTCCTCTTTGGGTCTTGGGCATGCATGCACACACGCCCAGTATAATTTTTTTTTTTTTTGAGAGGTTTTCACTATAGGGTGCGTGTGCTTGCCAGACAGACAGAGAGAGACAGAGAGACAGAAAGCGAGAAATCACCTCGCAGGGGGGATGGCCACGCCGCAATCCCTTCTCCTCCATTCTCCTCCCGGGATCTTGGGCACACATGCACACGCGCCCGGCGTGAGTTTTAAGCCACCGGGTCCGGGATGTGAACTGTGGTCGACTACGTGGGAGTCCAGTGACATAGCCATTATGCTAACTGCTGGTTCCCCCAGTATAGTTTTCTAGCCACCAAATCAGGGACTCAAACTGCAAAGATAGCCATGTAGGATCCAGTGTGACAACCTCCATGCCACCTGCTGGCCCTAAATTTTTTAAAAACAATTTTAAAACTTTTTATGTTTTTGCCATAAGGTGCATATGCTTGACAGAGAATAAAAGTGAGAAATCACACCACTCCCCTGGGAGGGATGGCTACACCCACAATCCCTTCTTCTCCATTCTCCTCCAGGATTCTGGGCATCCACGTACACACGCCCTGAATGATTTTCAAGATGCCAGGTCCCAGGATCGAACCACAGATGACCATGTGGGAGCCCAGCACCTTGTACCATGCCACCTGAGAGGCATCCCAGGAGGGTCTTCATGCCCTAAAACACCCCCAGCTTCAACCAGCTTAGATCACTGGCAAATACGCCAAAAATCAAACACTGTTCCTTCATTAGCTGACAACTCAGTCAGGTCCACTGATACTTTTTTTTTTTTTTTAATTTACATACGCACTTTCTGGAGATAGAAAGAGGGAAAATGAGGAAGTATCCCCATAGGGCCTGGTCATGCTGAAATCCTTTCTCCATCTTTTCTGTTTGGGGATTTTGAGTACCCACACTCTGGTCTGATGCCGCATTTCTCAAGCTGGCTGTCCTGAACTCTACCCCAGCAGCCAGCCACGTGGAATCCAGCAGCCTGAACTACCACACAAACCTTCTTATCAAGTGCTGGCGTACACCATTAACTTTGGAAGAAAGCAAAGAAGTGGAAACCATCTGACTTGCAGAATTTGTTATCCTATTACTGTTCACTTTCTCAACTGACTTTTTTTTTGTTATTTAACTTTATTTTACTTATTTATTTTAATTTGACCAGAGAGGGACAGAGTGAGAGAGGAAAAGTAAGAAAGCAAGCTGCCAGGTCCAGGACTTGAACCATGGTCAGCCATGTGAGAGTCCAGCGCCACCATCACACTACCTGCTGGCCCCATCAAGTGACTTAATTATACTGATTATTCTCACTGAGACAGGGGTGAGAAATTCCAGATAATGTTCATCTCAACCCATCTTCAGCAGTACAATTGCACTGCAAATATAATTGCGGCTACAGATTTAGCCCAGTTTATTCTGAATAATAATTATGCAAATTAGCAATGGCAGTCTGTCACACCAATTAAACAAACCAGATCTACTTTTAGTAAGAAAAATTCTGACTTTGGGACCAGCAGTTGGCATAATGGCTATGTTGCTGGACTATCTTGACGGCGGTCTGAGTCCCGGACCTGGTGGTTAAACTCACGCTGGGTGCATGTGCGTGCATGCCCAAGATCCGGAGAGGAGAATGGAGGAGAAGGGATTGCAGTGTGGCCATTCCCCCTGGGGGGTGATTTCTCACTTTCTGTCTCTGTTTTTCTGGCCAGCAGATGCACCCTACAGTAAAAACCTCTCAAAGAAAAAAAAAAAATCCGACTTCACTTCTCAAGTCAAATCAGCGTGTTCACAGTCATGCCAGGGACCACATTCCACTTCTCGATTCCAAGACGGAAATGGCACTGAGCCTTGAAGAGTTTGTCCCCGAGGGAAGTAAGGTCTTTGGTTTCAGGTGCTTCGGCCCACGCTGTCCGTGCTGTGCTCCTGGGCAGTCAGACACAATGCCTCTCCAGAGAAGACGAGATCTTTAAGTGAAAGTTCTCATCAGTACCGTCCGCTCTCTAGCATTGCTGAGGTTGCAACACCCCAATAATGGGCCAAAGAACTCCATTTACCAACGACGCCTTCCCTCGCTTTGAAGGTGGCGCAGAGACGCAGGACCACCGTTCACACAGCAGCTGTTTGGAGAAGTGACTCAGGGGGCTGGACAGCTGCTCTCCTAGCCTTCCGGCTACACCCCGACATCCGTCGGCTCGTTCCGGCCGGGGAAAGCACAGCAGGTGCCGCCGCCCAGTCAGTGCGAACCGCGGACCCCAGGGCGAGGCTGGAGCCGTGCGACCGCCGAGGCCTGGGCGGTGCTGCCCGGCCCTGGAAGAAAGCCGGAACTCGGGACAAGAACTCAGGGTGGAGAGGAAGGGGAAGAATGTGGGTGCGACGCCGCTCCGCAGGGGCCGGAACTCCAAGGCTGGGCTCCCGCCCTCTTTGGGCCGGAAGTGGGGAAGACGGGCCTGGTCCTTTCTCGGCAGAAACTCGCAGGCTGGAGGAGGAGTGGGCAAGTGGAAGACTGGCTGCAAGAAGCTGGCGGCCACGCGGAAGGGGTGGGATGGAGCCCCAAGTGCAACTAATTCTGAGAGATTGGGATAGAAACCAACATCTAAAGCTGGCTACATTTACCCTTCTTGGATTGATAGAAAAGGCCATTTTACAAAAACACACCTGAGATTGATATTGCTACGGCACCACGGGGACGCGCTGAGGGGACGGCTGTCAGTGGAGCACCGGTGCATGCTGAAGGAGCCGGCAGAACCGGGTGGCCATGGGGATGTGGGCGTCGCTGGACACGATGTGGGAGATGCCGGTCGAGAAGCGTTATCTTCGGGGCCGTGCTGCTCTTCTCGTGGACAGTGTATCTCTGGGAGACCTTCCTAGCACAGCGGCAGGAGCCCTTCCTAGCACAGCGGCAGGTGAGCCTAGGCAGGGCCCACCTGACCCCGACCCCAGCCCTGCCCTAGGCCAGCCTCGGCCTCGACCCAAGTCCTTGGATGTTCGCTCCAGTCTCAGCACCGGTCACGACACTCGTCCCTGCCGAGCCTCCTAGCGTGGCCCGATGGCGGGCTGTCGGCCGGGAGCGGGTCTTGGTGGCTCAGGGAAGTTTTCCGCAGCCTTATGGTGGACTGCAGCCCGTGTGGGCCTGAGAGGGAGGGGTCCGCCGTCTGGGCTCCAGCTCCTGCGCCTGCCCTACGGCTTCCACCCCAACCTAGCCTCCTTTTTCCTTGCAGTAAGTCTGCAGAAGGGAGATGTTAACATTTTAGAATCCTGCCGTTTGTGTAATCATGCTTGACCACAGCATTAGGAAACCATTTTCTGAAAATGAAGATTGTGCCATCCTCCTCTCTTTAAAATGCACATGCTGTTTTTGCCCCCCAAAACGTTATTTTCTTGTTTTTCATAAAAGCATCGTCATTATTTTTGTTTTTAAAAATTAAAATAGTGAAGTAGAAAGTGAAAATTCCTTCATAACAATTCCCAGGAAGTAATCATACTTAACAGCTTGTTGGACTGGAGATCTGAACTTTTTAAAAAACTATTTTATTTAATTTTACTCATTGTCATTATTATTATTTATTTTTATTTGAAGTTGACCAGAGAGAGACAGAGAGAGAAAGTGAAAAAGCAAGCTGCCAGGTCCAGGACTCGAACCATGGTCAGCCATGTGGGAGTCCAGCCACTCTAACCACCATGCCATCTGCCAGCCCCAAGATCTGAACTTTTAAATGAGATCAACTTTAATTGACAGTTTTATTGCAATTTTTTTATACTGTTTGCTTTACCTACAGTCTTCCATGTCGATGATGGCTATGAGAACATTTCTTAACTACTGGATCTTTTTTTTTTTCCATGTCTGTATTCCTTTGCTAACTTCTCTCACTTTACATTCTGCATGAATCTTTAAACGGGAAGTTTTGATCTTTCTGTGCGTGTCAGTGTCTTCCTTTAGTTCACAATGTTTGGAGAGAGACGTGAGCTGTATAACTCAGTATTCTGACTTAGCTTTTTGGACAACTTCATTACTGCGGAATCTTGGTGACCTAGAGAAGATCCTTTACTAGAGAACACGCATGGAATGTGGGGTCTAAGTTGTGGACTGGGGGTTTGAACCCTATCTTATTTTAGTAATAAGCCTAGTTACAGTAACTGCTTTTCAGTAGTGTCTTTAGAGTTAGGCTTTAATGCCCTCAATTTTTATTGACATACAAATATATATATATCGAGAAAGTATTTTCGTAAAACCATTGTAGAAGTGTGATCCATTATATTGTTTGATATCTGTTCCTGGATTATATCCCATATGCTGAAATTCCTTCTTAGAATTTGGTATAATGAAAAGTTAGTCTTTTTTCAAAAACCTGATGTTTCTGCCACTCTTCAAATTTCCTTTCATTTGGCTTTAATTTTTTTGACCAGCCACCTATCTCTTAAAATTCATGGTTAGTGTTTTTGCTGCTTCCCCTTTCCACGAATTTGTTTTCTAATACGGGTTATATGTCATCTCCAGAATGAGTTGTACCTTTCATGATGTTACAGTTTTGGTTTACATGTGCAAACTGGAGTGGGATGACAATCCTGATTTTTATTTTACCTAGGCAGCTAGCCTCAGCTTCTCTTGTTCTGTTTTTTTTGTTTGTTTGTTTGTTTGTTTGTTTGTTTGTTTTTGAGAGGTTTTTGCCATAGGGCGCGTGCGCTCGCCAGAAAGACAGAGAGAAACAGAGATACAGAAAGCGAGAAATCACCCCTTATGGGGGATGGCCACGCCACAATCCCTTCTCCTCCATTCTCCTCTTGGGATCTTGGGCACGCACGCACACGCGCCCGGCGTGAGTTTTAAGCCACTGGGTCCAGGACGCAAACACAGTCGACTACCTAGGAGTCCAGCGACATAGCCGTTACGCTAACTGCTGGTCCTTCTTGCTCTGTTTTTGTTTTCCTGCATGAGTTGTTTCAGTAGTCATTGCACTTGATCAAGTGAAATATTTGTATGTCTGTAAAGCAAATTCAACAGAAGTGGCAGTGCTATAGACCATTAGTGACTGTTGTAATAAGCAACTGACCATTTCACTAACGTGCATTTTTTTCAAAATATTTCAGAGAAGGATATATAAAGCAACAACCCATGTACCACCAGAGTTAGGACAGATCATGGATTCTGAAACATTTGAGAAATCTCGGCTGTATCAACTGGATAAAAGCACTTTCAGCTTCTGGTCAGGACTCTACTCAGAGATCGAAGGCACAGTGAGTAATTTACTTCTTGGAGAGATAGTCTCTCAAATTGTTTAACACCATGTAATTTTTCTTTTCATTTTCATATTTTTATGACACAAAAGAGAACGCCACACCTAGGTGTCCCAGAATGCTTTTTTAACCTTTGTTATTGACAGTTATGGGTGTGGAGCAAAACCCCAGAAAGGTAGCTGCTTTATCAATTGAAAAGTGTGAATATGGTAACTGTCACCCGAGGCCAATTTACACCTGCTGTGCAATGTTACTCTTTTTTTTTTTTTTTTTTTGGAGAGGTTTTTTTGCTATAGGGTATGTGCGCTTGCCAGACAGACAGAGAGAGACATAGAGACAGAAAGTGAGAAATCACCGCCCAGGGGGGATAGCCACACCACAGTCCCTTCTCCTCCATTCTCCTCTTGGGATCTTGGGCACGCACGCACACGCACCTGGCGTGTTACCAGGTCTGGGACGCGAACCGCAGTTGACTACATGGAAGTCCAGCAACATAGCCATTACACTAATTGCTGGTCCCAGAATGTTACTCTTATAGGCCCTTCTGCTCCTCCTGCCTCTACCTCAAGACCGTCCCCATCCTCTATGTTGCTGTAGAAGGAATGTTTCTGAAGCACAATTTTCATCACATTATTCTGTGTAAAGCTTTTTTTTTTTTTTTTTTTAAGATTTTTGATATACAACGTGTGTTCTTGCTAGAGAGAAATAGAGACAGTAAGGGACCAGCAGTTAGCGTAATGGCTATGTCACTGGACTCCCATGTAGTTGACCACAGTTTGAGTCCCAGACCCGGTGGCTTAAACTCACATCAGGTGCATGTGTGTGCATGCCCAAGATCCTGAGAGGAGAATGGAGGAGAAGGGATTGCGGTGTGGCCATCCCCCCCGGGGGGTGATTTCTCACTTTCTGTCTTTCTGTCTCTCTCTGTCTTTCTGGTGAGCACAAAAACCTGTAGCAAAAACCTTTTCAAGAAAAAAAATAGAGGCAGTAAGAGGAAAGTGTGAAATTACCCTCCCAGAGGGGATGACCATGCCACAGTTCCTTCTCCTTCACTCTCCTCCAGGGATTTTGGGCACACATGCACATACATATGAGCCTAGCGTGATTTCCAGGCCACCAGGAACAGGACTCGAACCGTGCTCAACTGTGGTCAGGTTCAGTCATGCGCCCCAATCACCATGCTACCTGCTGGTCCCTGTAAAGCCTTTTAGTAGCTTGGTTTCTCTCAGGGAAAAGTCCAAATTTCTCTTGGTTTATGAAGTCTTTGACTTGATCCTTGCCTACTTGAGCCTCATCTTTTTATTCCTTCCCCCCAATTTTTCCTGTTTTCTGTTGTTCGTCTCATGCCAGCTGTGTTTCTTATGACTCAGTCTTCCACACACTACCTAGGTGCCCTTATCCTCTCCCTGCATCTCCATCCTCTCACTGGAGGCTGGTTCATCCCTGCTTTTTCATTAGTCTCCAGCTGAGATGTCATCTCTTCTAAAAAATCATTTGCAACTCTCCCTGCCTCACGTCCAGGTAAGGTAGCATCCTATGATTCCAAGTACCCGTCATAGCATGTTAAACTTGCCTGTTTAATCAGCAGGCTGCTAGCTCCTTAAGGAAAGGATATTTTATGACCTTGTGCATAATTTTACATCTAGTACCTGGCATGTAATAAGCACATAATTTATATTTATTAAATGAAACAATGAATGACAGGCCATTTTACTTAGCAGAACGTAAGGCTAGGAATACTCTCATGCTAAAAGAGTGGCTGGGAGTAGTAGATGGTTACCTTGCTAGACTCCCATGTAGTTTGACCTTGGTTTGAGTTCTGGACCCGGTGGCTTAAAACTCAATGCCAGGTGCGTGTGCGTGCATGCCCAAGATCCCGAGAGGAGAATGGATTGTGGTGTGGCCATTCCCCCTTGGGGGGATTTCTCACTTTCTGTCTTTCTCTGTCTCTCCAGCAAGCGCACGCACCCTGTAGCAAAATCTCTCTCTAAAAAACATAAAGAAGAAAAAGAAAAGAAAACAAGACGACTGGGCTAGCAGGTGACATGGTGGTCAAGGTCACATGTCCAATCATGTTTCAAGTCGCGGACCCAGAGATTTGGAAATCATCCTGGGTGCAATGTGTGTGCCTGCCTAACATCCAGACAGGAGAATGGTGGAGAGGGGATTGTAGCGTGGCCGTTGCCCCAGGGGCTAATTTCTCACTTTCCTGCTCTTTGTCAAGCATGATATGGCATACACACATGCACTCACCAGAGAGACAGAGAGATAGAGAGAGAAAGAATGAGAGAGACAGTGAAAAATCACCCCCAAGAGAGATGGCCACACTGCAATCTCTTCTCCTCCATTTCCCTCTCAGGATTTTGGGCACATACACACATGTACACAGCATGATTTTCTTTTTCTTTTTTTTTTTTTTAATTATTTTGTTTAACTTTATTCATCCACTTATTTATTTATTTCAGTTTGACCAGAGAGGGACAGAGTGAGAGAGACAGGCAGAGAGAAAGTAAAAAAGCAAGCCACCAGGTCCAGAACTCTTGGCTAAGTGGAAGGAATTCCAGCGTCCTCGACCACCACGCCACCTGCTGGTCACCATGGTATGATTTTCAAGCTGTGGGGTCCAGGATTTGAACCACACAACCAGCCATGTGGGATCCAGCTGCCTTAACCTCCACACCACCCGCTGACCTGGCTCACTTTTTATTTTAAAGAAAAATCGGGCTCATGCACAAAGCAAAAATTGCATAAAGCACAGATAAATATGTATAAAGTATAGAAACAGATATATAACACAACTATGGTTTTAACATCTCATGGAGCAGGTAATTAGGAAGAAAATATCTAAAAATCCCACAGGGGCAGAGTAAAGGGAGATAATGAAAAAAGATGGAAAAACACCACTCTATACTACCCTATAGCAAACTAAAAAAAAAAGTTAGAAGTGAATCTCAATTATTTTTTTGAGCCTCATGTTTCTCATCTTTAAAATGAGAAGTGGCTAGATACGAAACATCTTCATACGGTTGTGGCAAGGGCTAAGAGAGTCAGATAATGAAGACGAAGCACTTAAGACTGCTCAGCCTGGCAGTTACTTAGTCACTGGGTTTCTTTGGGCAGGTCACCTTAATCTCCCCGAGTTTCACTTGGCGTCATCTATAAAAGAGAAATGACTGTATTCCTTGCCCTGCCTGCTTTTCAAGGCTGTAATGAAATGGTGTATGTAAAAGCAATGGGATTGTTTTTGGTGGGATCATTCATTTTTGTCATAGGCCATCCCCAGGAGTGTGCTCAGTGAGTTTATCAACAGGGAAATTTTACAGCTTACCGTGCTTGTTTTTTATTCCTCAAAGTAAACAAAGTTTGGAATATCAGTTTCCAGTGTATTCATAGATCATTCAAAGTTTATATCAAAACTACTCTCGTTACATAGTTAAAACCTAGAGTCTTAATAATGGGTGTTCTAGCCTTCCTCCCAAAGCATCACAAATCCTTAATTCTGCATCAGTTATTAGTGTTAGGAATGGGATGAAAGAAAACCATCCTAGAACAATTACTTTAACAACTGGAGTAGATGCCAGACAGTGGTACCAAAGTATGTCTTTTCAGAAAACGAGGTTTATATCCAAGGCTGAGTTAGTCATAATGAAGGGACAATTCCTGGACATAGAGTTGAGGGCAATTTATTGAAACTGGGCTTTTCAAACTTTAGTGAATATTAAATTCATATGGAGATGATTCAGCCTCCTTTCTAGTTCCTGAGTCAGTAAGCTTGGGTTGTGGCCTGAGGTTTTCCTTTCTTTTAAGTTTTTTGCTGTTAGGTGTGTGTACTCACTAGAGACACAGACAGAGCAAGAGTGGGAAAAAGGAGAAATCCCCCCTGGTAAATGGCCATGCCACAGTCATTTCCCTGTCATTCTCCTTTGGGGACTTTTGGTACTCATGCACATTTGGAATGTTTTTATTTTTTTATTCATTCTCCTTTGGGGACTTTTGGTACTCATACACATTTGGAGTGTTTTTATTTTTTTTTTTAAGTTTTTCAAAGTGCCGAGTCTAGGACTTGAATCATAAAGTTGGCCACGTGGGATCCAGTCATCTTAACCACCACACCGCTGGCAGGCCCAGATTTGCATTTGTTCCACAGTCCCAAATGTTGTTGCCATTGTTTAGAGACCATATTTGTTTTGTTTTGTTCTCACTTAAAGAATTATTTATTTAATTATTAGTACTATTATTATTTTTTTTGGAGAGGTTTTTGCTCTTGGGTGCATGTGCTCTCCAGAAAGACAGAGACAGATAGAAAGCGAGATATCACCTCCCGGGGGTATGGCCATGCTGTAATTCCTTCTCCTCCATTCTCCTCTCAGAATCTTGGCATGCATGCATGCACGCCCGGCGTGAGTTTAAGCCACTGGGTACGGCACTCAAACCACTGTCGACTACGTGGGAGTCCAGCAACATAGCCATTATGCCAACTGCTGGTTCCTATTATTACTGTTTTAAAAATTTGATCACAAAGAGAGAGAGAGGGGGAAAGTGAAAGTGAGAAAGCAACCCACTGGGTCTAGGACTCAGACTGTAGTTGGCCATGTGGCAGTCCAGTGCCTCAACCACCATGCCACCTGCTGGCCCCTAGAGACCATATTTGAAGCCAAGGTATTAAACCAACACAAAATATTGCTTAAATCTAAAAAATGGATAGTGTAAAGTATGGGGGAGATTGTGAGAAAACAGGAATGCTCAGGTAATGCTGATGAGTGTAACTTTTTTTAATTAAAAATATTTTTAAATAATTATTTATTGCTATTTTATTTGTCATTATTATTATATTTTTAAGTTTGAATAGAGAGAGACAGAGAGAGAAAGGGAAAGTGAAAAAGCAAGCTGCCAGGTCCAGGACTCGAACTGCAGTCAGCCATGTGGGAGTCCAGTACCTTAACCACTGTGCCCCCTGCTGGCTCTGAGAGTGTAACTTCATGTAAACATTTTAGAAAAGAACAAGCTGATAATACTGCATAGTTAAAAAAAAAAAAAACTCACCATGGATGGATCTAAAAGAATGTAGAGGGGCCAGCAAGTGGTATAGTGCTTAAGGTGCTGAACTCCCACATGGCTTATTGCAGTTCAAATCCCAGACCTGGTGGCTTGAAACTCAGTGACAGTTGTGTGTGTGCATACATGCCCAAAGTTCCAAGAGGAAAATGGAAGAGAAGGGATTGCAGTGTGACCAACCCCCTAAGGGGTGATTTCTCACTTTCTCTCTCCCTCTCTCCCTCTCCCCCCCCTCGCTTGCTCTCTCTCTCTCTCTTTCTCAGTGTATCCAGCAAGCACACATATCCTATATTAAAAATCTCTTTTTAAAAACAACAACAAAGGGACCAGCAGTTAGCATAATGGCTATGTCCCTGCACTCCCATGTAGTCGACCTGGAGGCTTGCAAGTCATGCCGGACATGTGTGCATGTGTGCATGTGTGTACGCATGCCCAAAACCCTGAGAAGAGAATGGAGGAGAAGGGCTTGTGGTGTGGCCGTCCCCACTGGGGGGTGATTTCTCACTTTCTGTCTCTCTGTCTCTCTCTGTCTTTCTGGCGAGCACATGCACCCTATAGCAAAAACAAAACAAAACAAAAAGCACATTATTTTCTAATGTTGTGATGCTTCTTGATTCCTAATACCCTAGTGATTTGGTGAATGTGTGTTCACTTTGGCAGTGAGGACAAAGAGTAGCACTGAGGAAGTGGCTTACCCCACGAAACCCAGACTCCTTTCTCAGGATTCATCTTTTTCTTTCTTTTTTTTTTTTTTAGACATTTTGCCTTAGGGCACGTGTACTTGTCCCAGAGAGAGAGAAAAAAAAAACTTGGAGACAATGAGAGGGAAAGTGAGAAATCCTCCTCCCTAGGGGAATGGCCATGGCACAGTCCCTTCTCCATTCTCCTCCTGGGATCTTGGACATGCGTGCACATGCGTCTGGCGTGAGTTTCCTTTTTTTTTTTTTGAGAGGTTTTTGCTATAGGGCGTGTGTGCTTGCCAGAAAGACAGAGAGAGACAGATAGCCAGAAATCACTCCCCGGGGGGATGGCCATGCCACAATCCCTTCTCCTCCATTCTTTTCTCTGGATTTTGGGCACGCACACACGTGTGCTCGGCGTGAGTTTAAGCCACTGAGTCCAGGACTCCAACCACTGTCGACTGCATGGGAGTCCAGCAACGTAGCCATTACGCCATTTGCTGGTACCTCTGACATGAGTTTTAAGCCACCGGTTCCAAGACTTGAACTATGGTCGACCATGTGGGAGTCCAGTGACATAACCACTATGCTATCTGCTGGTCCCTGAAGATTCACCTTTTACTGACTTGGGGAAGGCACAGGTGTCCCATTCTCTTCCCCAGTTGGGAAGTGGACATGACTCTCTCCTCTTTTACACTGTTAATGCACTTTGTCCTGACTGAAAAGGGCTATTACTTTCAAGGAAAAAACGTAGTTATAAAGCCACATACCCTGGTTCAAATTCCATTTGTGTCACTCACTAGCTGTGGAATTTTGGACGGTTTATTTAACCTTTCTAAGCTTAGTTCCTGACTCATAAAGCTTTTGTCATACTCTCTTGGCAAACTTTTTTTCTTTTAACTGCTTTATTGAGAGATAATTCACATACCATATACTTTACCCATATATTGTGTACAGGCAAAAATGTTAGAACAATCTAAACTTAGCATCTTTATGGTTCGTATTCTTCTAAATGCGTATTTTATCCTAAGTTAAATAGGTCTCTCTTAAGAGAGAATTATTTTGTCCGTTCTACTTTATAGCATGCTGTCTCACATGGTCATTTCTAGTGCTCTTCCAATGTGACCAAAGTCTGCTTTGTTTTATAGCTTATTCTTCTCTTTGGAGGAATCCCTTATCTCTGGAGCCTGTCTGGACGGTTCTGTGGTTATGCCGGCTTTGGACCAGAGTATGAGGTATGTGAATCGTTAGCGTCTATTTGTCAGAGCCTTTTTTTCCTGCTTGGCATGCTTTATACTAGTTTTTTGGTTCCCACCATAATTAGACTTGTCTTAGAATAGCACTAGTTGCTGTAACAAACCCCAGAATATCAAGGGCTTACCACAGCAGCTCAGTTTTCTATCATGTAATGGCCCAATGTGGACATTTTTAGTTAGCAAGTGACTCTCTTCCATGTGGTAAGCTGGGACCCAGTTGCTCATCTTAGAAATTAGTTATCCAGTGCCCCAGAGACGATTGAGGAAAGGACACCTTTTTCCTCGGCTCCTAAGTGACACCTGTCCTTTGCATTCACACATACTGGTGAACCAGTCATTTAGTCTCACCAGATGTGAAGAACTGGGAGATGTGGTCTCTGCTCCTTAGGAACAACTCTGTGCAATGAAAAGAGAAGCAGGGACTTTGGTGAGCCCACCCCCAGGTACTCGTCACATGCCGCAGTCCTTCCAAGACAGTGTCTCTCCTGAGTCTCCACAGAGCTGTTGGAGCTGAACACCCACTTTCATGTGTATGGGTACCTGGGCTTTAATTCAGCTCATTCCGTACCCCTTTAATGTGTACCCTTTTCTAAAGCAACCACCTCTTATGAGCTCTTACTCCTGTGGAATCTCTGTGTCTCATAGACTTGATCCTGACCCTCTTTGTGGTATGGCAATATTCTTACATGTTCTCTGCGTTGTTTCAGAAATGATTTAAGGTGGCTTCAAGTAAACATCATGACTGGCTTCTCATTCAGTTCTCATCTTAAATGCCCTTTCTTTGAGAGACCTTTTCTTTCTTTCTTTTTTTTTTTTTTAAAAGAAGTATTTATTTAAATTTGGGCCAGTAGGTGGTGTGGTGGTTAAGGTGCTGGATTCACATGGCTGACTGTGGTTCAAGTCTCAGACCTGGTGGCTTGCTTTCTCACTTTCCCCCTTTCTCTGGTGAGCACATGTGCCTTCTAATAAATTTAAAAATAATAACAATAATAAATAAAACATTTAAAATATATTTATTCAGTTATATTTATTTAAATTTGACTAGAGAGAGGGAAAGTGAGAAAACAAGTTACCAAGTCTAGGGCTCGAACTACATTTGGTCGTGTGGGAGTTCAGCAACTTAACCAATGTGCCACCTGCTGGCCTGAGACACCTTTTCCTTATCAAGTCATCTAAAATAGTATCTATCATTCTTTTCCCTTTTTTTTTTTTTTTTAAGTTTGCTGTAGGGCTCATGTGCTATCTGGAGAAAGAAAGTGAGTGAATGAAAACACCCTCCCTCCCCCAAGAGGATGGCCATGCCACAGTCCTTTCTTCTCCATTTTCCTCTGGAATTTTGGGCTCACATGCACTGTGTTGGAGTGTATTTCAAGGTATTAGATTAGGGAGTCAAACAGTGCAGTCAGCCAAGTGGGATCCAGCTATCTTAACTAACCACAGTGTCACCAGCTGGCCTGCCTGCTGTCATTCTTTAGTGTATCAAAACCTTTAAAAAGTTTATACCTGAGGCTGGCAGGTGATGTGGTAGTTAAAGCGCTGGATTCCCACATGGCTGACTGCACTTTGAGTCCCAGACCTAGCGGCTTGCTTTTTCACTTTCCCTTTCTCTCTTTTTCTGTCTCTCTTTTGTCAAATTAAAAAATAGTAATAATAAATGGAATTAAATAAATAAATATTGGGAACCAGCAGTTAGCATAATGACTAGGTCGCTGGACTCCCATGTAGTCGACCGTGGTTTGTGTCCCGGACCCGGTGGCTTAAAACTCACGCCAGGCGCGTGTGCGTCCGTGCCCAAGATCCCGAGAGGAGATATATATATATTTTAAAAAGCAGTGTATACCTTTTGACACCAGACATTTCACCTCTGTGAAGTTATGGGAAGTGAATGCATGGGATGTATGTATAAAGCGGTTCATTGAAACATTGGGACGAATGCTGTAATGGGAATAGTCTAAGTGATGGAATCCCCTAGAGCCATTAACTGCAAAGATGTAGATCTCTGGTGGTGTGGAAAGATGTTTGTGGTATGGTGCTGTTAAGTGAGAAAAGCAGATATTCAGACAGTCTGTGTAACATAAGTGCATTTTTGGGAGATGGGATTCTTTTTTTAAAATTTAAAATGTTATCATGCCGAGCACATGTGCATGCATGCCCAAAATCTTGGGAGGAGAATGGAGGAGAAGGGATTGCAGTGCAGCCATACCCACTGGGGGCTGATTTCTCAATTTCTCTTGCTCTGTCTCTCTTTTTCTCTCAGTCAGACAAGCACATGTGCCCTATGGGCAAAACCTTTAAAATTTTTTAAATTAAATTTTTACATTTTAAAAATTTTATTTATTTATTTATTTTAGTTTTGTTACAGGGCATGTGTTCTTGCTGGGGTGAGCCAAAGAGAGATAGAGAAGGATTTGGGGGCATGTGTGTACACACCCCTGGTGTGTTTTTCAAGTTACCAGGTTGGATTCAAACCAAGCAGTTGGCCATGTGCAAAGCAGCACCTTAACCTCCATGCCACCTACTGGCCCGGATGATGGGATTATGTTTTCTTCATTTTGAGAAGGTCCTTGGAGTCTGTTTTTAAAGTGTTCCCAGGTCAGCCCATGGTATGATGGCTAGGGTGACTGGATCTTGCATAGCCAACTGCACAGTTTGAATCCTGGAACTGGTGGCTTTAGAAAGACACTAGGTGTGTGTGCATATGTTCCCAAATCCCTAAGAGGATTGAGAGATGGAGGACAAGGGATTGCAGTGTGGCCATTCCCCATGGGACATGATTTCTCACTTTTCCTCTCTCTCTTTTTCTGTCTCTCTCCTGCAGCCAGTACTTGTGTCTCTCTGGCAGAAAAATTTAGAAAAAGAAAAATTGTTCCCATTTTCTGTTTGGAACCAAGTGTTAGAATAAACCACCCTGATAGTTGTAGCCAGATGAATCTTTCCCCTTCCTGTCTCCCTCCCTCCTTTGTTTAGAAACTTGTATTTCCAAGCAAAGGCTCCATCTTTGCTGCCAAATCAAATATATTTTGGTAGTGCATGGTATACTCAAATTTACTAGAAAGGATTCGTTTTTTATACTGGGAAATGAGAAGGATAGTGACAGAGTGGTGAGGGGAAGGGACAAAAGACTTTGTTTAGGGCCCTCACGTGGCGTGGTGGTTAAGACGCTGGATTCCCACATGATTGACTTCAGTTTGCATCCTGGACCTGGCGCCTTGCTTCCTCACTTTCCCTCTCTCTCTCTCTCTCTCTCTTTGATCAAATTAAAATAATAATAATGAATAAAATTAAGTAGTTATTTAAAAAAAAGACTTTGTTTCATTGCTCTTTTCCCCTTTCTAGCAACTCTGTTCTTGCCAATTAGACCTTGTCATCCACTATCTCAGGAAAAAGTTTTAAAGATAAATTGGCAGTTTTTGATCTTTTGAGGGCCTGTTTAATGGCAATTAAAGTAATTCTTTTTTCTTTTTAAAATTTCTTTTATAATTATTTTATTTTAACTTTATTTATTATTATTGTTACTTTCCAGTTTGATCATACAGACACAGAGAGAGAGAGGGAAAGTGAGAAAGCAAACCACCAGATTCAGGACTTGAACCACGGTCAGCCACGTGGGAGTCCAGCGCCTTTAACCACCATGCCACCTGCCGGCCCCTCTTTTTTAAAAATTTGACTGAAGGTGCTTGCATTCACCAGAAAGAGAGAGAGAGAAAGCAAGAGAGAGAGAAAAAGAAAGTACCTTCCAATGGGGCATGGTTATACTTTTCCACTTCTCCGTCCTGTTGGGATTTTGACCATGCACACACACACCTGTCATGTTTTTCAAGTTGCTGGGACTGGGATTTGAACTACGTGATATGCCACATGAGATCTGACTCCCTTAACCACCAGGCCACAGGGCCAGCGCATTAAAGTATTAATAATTCTTGAAGGTAATTTTCTCTACTAGATTTTGACTTTTTGTGAGAACTTGAGCATACCCCACCCCTTCTGTCCTGGCTTAGGGTATTGAGACTCCATCGTAAGTTTCTCTGGTAGATCCCAGTCAGGCCCATCATCATCAACTTACAGGCTGCTCTCTTCTCTTGTGATACTTTTGCAAATTGTGTGAATTTCCTCCTCCTCTCCTGTTCTTTGCTGTCATACTAATTTATTCCTTTCTTCAAGGTGGCATCCCAAGTCTCATCAACTCTATAAGCCCTCCCTGAATTCACCAGCATACGTTGCTGTCTCTTTTCTGAATTCTTCCAACTGTTTTTGTCTATATGACTGAAGGTAACTTTCAAATAGTGCCTGTGTGATGAAAGAGAAATTGTTTTATTCAGTCTTTACGTCTTCTCTCAGCAAAAAAAAGATCTTTTTCCTGAGGGCAGGGATGATGTTTCAGACCTCGTATTAGCCGTAGAATCACGCACATTGTTTGGGATATCAGTGCTCGACAGCTTGTTGATGTGTTCTCTGGGAGTTTATTAGAAGAATGAATTACATTACACTGTTAACAAGTGCCACATTTTTCCTTCTTGTGTTTAGATCATGCAGTCCTTGGTGTTTCTGCTGTTGGCTACACTCTTCAGTGCGTTGACTGGTTTGCCGTGGAGCCTTTATAATACTTTCGTGATAGAAGAAAAACATGGCTTCAATCAACAGGTATAATAGAGAATATGATGTTCTTTTTTAAATGTGAAGGTCGTCTGTGCTTTTGCCCTGTGTAATGTCATGTAAACATAGCTTGTATGTAGAGCGTGGATTATTGATACTTGAGAAAAACAGGAACAGCAAATATATAAAGATCATAAAATTGTGTTTTTCAGCTAATAACATTTAAATGGCATTGTCTTAAACTGTCAAATGCTAGAGAAGTATTTATTGTCTTAGAGCTACTCGTGTTACTGCATATTAATTTTAAAAATTGCTTTAGTGACCATATCCTTTTTATTTACTTAGCAGTTATTTAAAAAGCAAAACCAGTTTCTCAGTTTCTTGTGGTGATTTTTTTTTTTTTTTTCAGACTTTGGGGTTCTTCATGAAAGATGCAATCAAGAAATTTATCGTGACTCAATGTATTTTACTGCCCGTGTCTTCACTTCTACTTTACATTATTAAAATTGGGGGTGATTATTTTTTTATTTATGCTTGGCTGTTCACATTAGTTGTTTCTCTGGTGAGTAAAATATTTATTTCATTTTCCTTTATATAAGTGCTTTGGTGAGATGGTGATTTCAGCTTCATTAGCATGTAAACTGTTCTGAAGAAGCTGGCAAAATATAAATAGGTACGCATATACCTTTCTTTCTTGCCTTCTGCTCTTGAGTATAGCAGGAGATTGACCGTAAGTTTTCTTCTCTTTGTGCTGACTTCTGCAGATCCTAGAAGCTAGTTGGTAGTCTTTTTTTGGAGAGGTTTTTGCTATAGAGTGCGTGCGCTCACCAGAAAGACAGAGAGACAAAAAGTGAGAAATCACCCCCTGGGGGGATGGCCACACCGCAGTCCCTTCTCCATTCTCCTCTTGGAATCTTGGGCATGCACGCACAAGTGCCTGTGTGAGTGTAAGCCACTGGGTCAGAGACTTGAACAGCGGTCAGCTACATGGGAGTCTAGTGACATAGCCATTATGCCAACTGCCGGTCCTGGTAGTCACTTTTAATGATCTAGTTTCAGGCAATTTTGGGCTTTGTATTTATGAGTTGCCACCAGAATGGGTGACTGAGTGTGATGATTTAATGACTTTAGATGGACCTCCAGTGCCTAAAAATTACGAATATTTTGAAAAGAGAATTAACCTAAAAGAGTCAAGAGGAGGAAAGTGTGCCAGCTGGTGGTGTGGTGGTGAAGGCGACTAGACCCACATGACTGGCTTTGCGGTTCTGAGTGCTGGACCCAGTGGCTTGAGAAACACACCTAGCACACGGACGTGCCCAAAATCCCAAGAGGAAGATGGAGGAGAAGGGATTGTGGCACGGTCGTCTCCCCTTGGGGGTTAATTTCTTACTTTCTCTCTCTCTCTAGTGAGCATAAGTACCCTATAGGAAACAAACAAACAAAAAGAAGAAGGAAAGTATACAGTTATCCAGTTTTCTTCTACCCTTTTCTCTCTTCCTTTCCCTCTTTACTCCTTCTTCTCTATTCCCTTCTCCTTCCTCCTTTTATCCATTCTCTTTCATTTCTGTCTCCCTTTTCTCTTCCCCTTTTCTCCCTGTCTTAGTCCGTTTTTGCATTAGTAACAAAAATACCTGAACCTGGGTGATTTTTATAAAGAAAATAGAGTTTTATTTACAAACTCACAATTCTGGTGACTGGAAAGTCCAAAGGCTGAGGCCTGCAGCATGACTGACAGAAGGACAGAGGGTGGCTGGTGCATACAGAACGACAGTGAGCAGCTTGCTGTCTCTTGTTTAGCAATCAACTCTCATGAGAACTCCCTTCTTTTTTTTTGAGAGGTTTTTGCTATAGGGCGCATGCGCTCGCCAGACAGACAGAGAGAGACATAGAGACAGAAAGCGAGAAATCCCCCCCCAGGGAGGATAGCCACGCCACAATCCCTTCTCCTCCATTCTCCTCTCGGGATCTTGGGCACTCACGCACATGCGCCTGGCATGAGTTTAAACCACCGGCACCGGGACTCTAACCACAGTTGACTACATCGGAGTCCAGCGACATAGCCATTACGCCAACTGCTGGTCCCACCCTTCTTCTCACGAGATCACAAACTTAGTGGGTCTCATGAGACGCTATTAATCTGTTCACGACAGTGTTGCCTTCCTGCTACAACAATCATGGACCAGTCACTAGGTCTCATTACCTCCCAACATCAAATTTCAAAACATGAGATTTTGGGGAACAGATCATATACAGTACATACACCCTCCTCCTGCCGGCTGTCCTTTCCTCTCTTCCTTCTCTTTCCCTTTTCTTATTTTTTTATATTTTCCCTCCCTTACCTCTTTCTTCCCCCTCTTTTCTTTCCCATATCCTAAACCACTTCACAATAGAAGCACTACAGTACGGTCAAAATGAGCTGTCCAGACCTCTCCAGTTCAGCTGATGAGAGGTTTATTTTAGTCCAGATTGTGTGATGCTTATTGCTTCACTTCCCACTCGTGGGATCAAGATCAGAAAATGGGTATCTGTAAATTGAAGTAAAAGGAAAGAGCAGTGGAAATGCTTCAGAATGCTCAAGGATATGCTATTTCAACTAAAGTGTACAATTAGGAACTATAGGTAATTCATTTTAATAGACAGAACACCGGGTAACAGCACACAGTTAAGCTCTAATAATTCTTTTTTAACAAAGACTTTAGATCTATCATGATAACCATGAAAGGCAGAATCGTGTTATAAAGTGTCGGAAATAGTTTTTTCTGTTTCGTTTTGTTTTATTTTAGTTTTTGTTCTAGGGCACTTATGTTCCAGAAAGAGAGAGAGGGAGAGTGAGAAATTACCCCCCAGGCAGGATGGCCATGCCACAGTCCCCTTCCTCAGCTCTCTTCTTCAGATTTTTGGGCACACTCGCACACACACGTGCCCAGGGCAATTCTCAAGCTGCCAGGCCTGAGATTCAAACTATGAAACTGGCCATGTCGGATCCAGTATCCTAACCTCTATGCCATCTGCTGGCCTGGCAATAGTTTATTTGTTTGTTTGATTTTGAATTGCCATAGGACATGTGTATTTACGAGAGAGAAAGAGAGAGAGACCCTCCCAATAGAGCATGGTCATTTCCTGATCCGTTTTTGTCGATCCCATCAGGATTTTCAGCACACACACACGTACCCAGCATTTTGTTCAAGCTGTTAGGGCTGAGACTTGAGCCATGGTGGCTATGTGCAGTCAGCTCTCTTTACAGAGATAATCTACTGCGCTGTGAGGCCATCCCCTCGTGATAATTTTGAAAGGATTATGTATTGCCTCCTAGATATTTTAATTACTGTGAGTAGCATTAGCTACTAAAATAAAATTCACAAGCTTACTGAATAAGCAGACTACTTATTTTAATTTAATATCCAAGCAAATATCAAGGTGTTACCATTTGGCAGTATTTGGGCCAGAGAATACCAGAGCAAATAAACTTCCTATTCTCAAGTTTCAGGTCAACATAATTGTCTAGTATATTATTATGTATTATTATGTATTATTAGTGTATAATAAGTGGTGTTTCTTTAAAGACATATTTACAGGTTGTTTTGACATTTACTTTTCAGGTTCTTGTCACAATCTATGCGGATTATATTGCTCCTCTATTTGACAAGTTCACACCTCTGCCTGAGGGAAAGCTCAAAGAAGAAATTGAAATAATGGCCAAGGGTATTGACTTCCCTTTGACTAAGGTGTATGTTGTCGAAGGTAAGGCACCTGAGGGAAGAAGATCTTATTTGAGTGGCTTTGTTTTATTTGAGTACTTTATTTATTTTTAAAATATGAACAGAGAGGGACAGAGTGAGAGAGAGAGAGAGGGAAAGTGAGAAAGCAAGCCCCCAGGTCCGGGACTTAAACTGTGGTCAGCCACGTGGGAGTCCAGCACCCTTAATCACCGTGCCACCTGCTGGCCCCTTTAATACTTGATTTTTAAAACTTTGTTAAAAGAAGGAATCTGATTTTTTTTTTAAAGTTTATTTATTCATCTCTTCCGTGAGAGAGGACAGAGATAAGCACCCCAGCACCACCACAACTGTACCACGGGCATGTGTCCTCACACCTGGTGTGGATGGGGACACCCCTGGCCATGAACCTGGCATCCCCATGTGCCTCAGCATTGCAGCGTTGAGTCGCTGTTACTTCATCACGGCTGACCAAGGGCGTTCTTGATTTTGCTTTTTAAAATTTGCTATTTAATGGTTAGCATTTACATCCTGACATTTTCAGGTTTATAGGAATTGATGACATAATCCAGGAATGGAAACTAGTAGTCTCTTGCCAAAGCCTGCTCTTGCCTACAGCTGTGTTTGATTGGCTTAAATACAGTATCGTTTCTAATTTTTGGCCAAGGCCTCTTCACTCCCTGTTATATTATGTTGTATATCAGACTGATTTATTCACTTCTGCCACCCTCCTGGCTCCTCTAGGTGATTGTAAATTTGGAGGCTCATGCACAAAAGCAGTGCTGCTGGCTTTGCCTCCTTCCGCAAAGCCGCCCGTTTCTGGATGGCTGACTTCCCCTGCAGATTACCAGAAACTGGAGCATCGCTGGGTGCTTCAGATGAGTTACACTCTGCTTTTTTGATGATTGCTTTTGAGAGTTAAGCTATTTACAACTTGCATCAGACTATAAATTTTCAAGGAATACTCAAAGAGAGAAGACAAAACTGTTGTGTGGTACCATGACTTCCAAAACCTGTAAATTAATTTATATAAATGAATCCAACTGGCTCTGCCTCTGCCACTGCCACTTTCCAGCTTTTGGATCTTGGACAAATCACTCCACTCCTCTGGAAGTCAGTTGTGCCTCCTCTAAACCGTGATCTGCAAATGTTTTCTGTAAAGGAACAGCTAGCAAGTGTTTAGGCGTTGTGGGCCTCGTGGCCCCTGTTAAAGCTGTTCACCTCTGCCTTTGTAGTGCAAAAGCAGCCACAGACGAGGTAAGCCAAGCAGCATGCCTTGTCCGGTAATCTTACAGCAATAAGTAGCAGGTTGGATTGGGTGTACAAGCCATGACTTGCTGATCTCTGCTCTAAACTGTTACCAGTGGAAAGCAGCCACGTGAGGTAAAGGAGTGGAAACCAAGGAGTTGTCGCAGGGTCAGGTGAGAACAGGCGACCATAACAGAGAAGAATGAATTTAACATCAGTAGACGAGCATTGGTCTCAGACCTCAATTGCTCCTACACAGTGGAAGGATAAGGCAGGTCACGATTATTACTTTAGGCTCTGAGATCACTTTTTTTTTTTTTTAGGGTAGTATTAAATGAGCAGCACAATAATTAGTATAGTAGAATGATCTCTGAGGGGTGGAGGGGCAGTCTGAGGCACTGACCCTCGTTATAGTCAGATAATGTGGAGCGATAGCGACTGATATGACCAGTTAGATATGTGGCGTTATTTTCTCAGATGAAATAGTCTGGGAAGGCTTTATGGAGGGTTATGGCATGAAGTGGGATCGAACAGGAAATCAGAACTTGAGTAGGTCATGGGTACTTATCATAGGTCTGGTTTTGGAATTCATAGGCTTCTCTTTGAATCCCAGTTCTACAATGAATTACCTGGGTGACTTTGAGCAATTTACCTTTGCTGAACAGCAGTTTGCTTCCCTGCAATATATATTTTATTGGTGTTAACAATGGTAACAGCCCTCAAAATTTTTTTATTTAAAGAATTGGCCAGAGAGAGAGAGGCTTTTTTTTTTTTTTTTTTTTTGAGGAGGAGGTTTTTTTTTTTTTTTTTTTTTTTTTTTTTTTTTGAGAGATTTTTGTTATAGGGCATGTATGCTCACCAGAGAAACAGAGAGAGAGAGAAAGCAAGAAACCAACTCCCCCAGGGAGATAGCCATGCCACAGTCCCTTCTTCTCCATTCTTCTCTCGGGATTTTGGACATACACATATATGTGCTCAGCGAGAGTTTCAAGCTGCCAGGTCCGGGACTTGAACCATGGTTGACCGTATGGGAGTCCTGCACCTTAACCACCATGCCGCCTATTGACCCCGAGATAGGCATTTTTGACTGAGCCTCATCCTGTCACATTTCTCCTGCCCCAGCCTCCCATAGGCCATGCCACTGCCCTGGCTCGTTGTCGGTTGGGCCTCTGCCATGTTGCCTCAGCCACCGTACCCTCCCACTTGTGCCGCTGCAGCCAAGCCTCCTTGAAAATGTTTTGAATGGCTGAATGGGCATTGTTTCTAACAATAACAACATACATCACAGATTTATGAATCAGTAGGGGTATTGTGAAAAGCCAAGGATCCTGTTCTCAAAAAAATATCAAATAGCAAATGCTGTGCAGAGAATTAAACTAGTGTGGGGGGCTGGCAGATGGCATGGTGGCTGAGGGCACTGGACTCCCACATGGCCAACTATGGTTCAAGGCCTGGACCTGGCAGCTTGCTTTCTCATTTTCTCTCTCTCTTTCACTCTTGTTCTCCCTTTCCCCTGGTCAAATTTTAAAAATTAATTAATTACCTGATTAATTAAAACTAAGATAATTAAGCTAGTGTGATGTGACAAAGGATAACTGAGTAGATACTTTAGACTGGGTCCTCAGAGAAGGCCTTTTTTGGGCAAATGGCAAGCTGAGGCCTGGAAGTCAGAGCCATTCATGTTGAGATCAACAGAAGACCTAGACTTAGCACCTTCAGGGAACATGAAGCAGTTCGGTGTGGCCACAAAGACAGGAGAATGTAATGAGATGAAAACTGAGATGTAGGCAAGGGTCTGTCCAAGCCTTTGTAAGTCAAGGTAAGGAGTTTGGATTTTACTTAAAGTTAAGTAGGAAAGGCCACTGAAGTCTTTTTAGACTAGAAAGTGACATGGTCTGGTTAATATTTTTTAAATACCTTAGGTGGTTGTATGGAAGACAGTGTGGGGAGAGGCCAGAGTGGAAGCATCCTTTTGAGATCTTAGGCAGACATGCATATGCTCCTGGTGTATTTCTCAAGACACCAGGTCCGGGACTCAAACTGTCTGCCATGTGGGATCCACGGAAGGAGAGGGGGTTTTTTTTTTTTTTTTTTTTTTTTTTTTTGAGAGATTTTTGTTATAGGGCATGTATGCTCACCAGAGAAACAGAGAGAGAGAGAAAGCAAGAAACCAACTCCCCCAGGGAGATAGCCATGCCACAGTCCCTTCTTCTCCATTCTTCTCTCGGGATTTTGGACATACACATATATGTGCTCAGCGAGAGTTTCAAGCTGCCAGGTCCGGGACTTGAACCATGGTTGACCGTATGGGAGTCCTGCACCTTAACCACCATGCCGCCTATTGACCCCGAGATAGGCATTTTTGACTGAGCCTCATCCTGTCACATTTCTCCTGCCCCAGCCTCCCATAGGCCATGCCACTGCCCTGGCTCGTTGTCGGTTGGGCCTCTGCCATGTTGCCTCAGCCACCGTACCCTCCCACTTGTGCCGCTGCAGCCAAGCCTCCTTGAAAATGTTTTGAATGGCTGAATGGGCATTGTTTCTAACAATAACAACATACATCACAGATTTATGAATCAGTAGGGGTATTGTGAAAAGCCAAGGATCCTGTTCTCAAAAAAATATCAAATAGCAAATGCTGTGCAGAGAATTAAACTAGTGTGGGGGGCTGGCAGATGGCATGGTGGCTGAGGGCACTGGACTCCCACATGGCCAACTATGGTTCAAGGCCTGGACCTGGCAGCTTGCTTTCTCATTTTCTCTCTCTCTTTCACTCTTGTTCTCCCTTTCCCCTGGTCAAATTTTAAAAATTAATTAATTACCTGATTAATTAAAACTAAGATAATTAAGCTAGTGTGATGTGACAAAGGATAACTGAGTAGATACTTTAGACTGGGTCCTCAGAGAAGGCCTTTTTTGGGCAAATGGCAAGCTGAGGCCTGGAAGTCAGAGCCATTCATGTTGAGATCAACAGAAGACCTAGACTTAGCACCTTCAGGGAACATGAAGCAGTTCGGTGTGGCCACAAAGACAGGAGAATGTAATGAGATGAAAACTGAGATGTAGGCAAGGGTCTGTCCAAGCCTTTGTAAGTCAAGGTAAGGAGTTTGGATTTTACTTAAAGTTAAGTAGGAAAGGCCACTGAAGTCTTTTTAGACTAGAAAGTGACATGGTCTGGTTAATATTTTTTAAATACCTTAGGTGGTTGTATGGAAGACAGTGTGGGGAGAGGCCAGAGTGGAAGCATCCTTTTGAGATCTTAGGCAGACATGCATATGCTCCTGGTGTATTTCTCAAGACACCAGGTCCGGGACTCAAACTGTCTGCCATGTGGGATCCACCTGCCTCAGCCACCACGCCATCAGCTGGCTCCGTGGTATCTGCTTCTAA